>NW_026595086.1:0-3653 GCF_907164565.1 Psammomys obesus | reverse complement strand
AGACCAGTGATTCCTGCTTTGTATCCTCCATTAGAGATGGGGGGGGGGTGTCTCTGAATTTAGATGCACACCCAAAATTGCCTACAGACAAATAAATAATGCTTTTCACGCAATAGATGCTGCGCTCTTTTTCAAACGCTCAGGGATGTTGTGACGCATTACATTTTAGATGAACGCACAGTAGCTCTTCACCGGCAAGCATCTTTTTTTTTGTTTTACATGTGTGGATTCTTAGAATGCAATTATAACTGCTTGCAGGGATGTAAGACTGGGACTGAAATTCACAGAGGCACTGCAAAGTTTGGCCCCCTCAGCATCACACGAGCAGCACATCCCTCCTTTCTTGTATCAGGGCTCCTAATGCCAGCCTCACAGATCAGCATGCCTCCCCTGTAGCTCAGCCCTCCTCCGGACAAACAGCAGCCACTAGCTTAGGCTCCCTGTTGTCCTGAGAACAAAACAGAAGGAAGAAGGGGTAAGATTGAAAGACTAGGGTTGTCTAAGCAGAGAAGGACATTTCTGTCAGAAAGTGGGAGAAATCTCAGGGTTCTATCCATGGGAAGGTCCTTCTAAAAGAAGTGACCAGTCATGTCACAGCGCTGGTCATAGTTTCCCATCACAAATGTTTATTTAGGGCACATAGGAAATAGGAGGAGTTAGAATGTCCACACAATCCCATCATCCTCAGCCTCTAGAAAAATGTGTTATTTTGTTTAACCTTTCAGGAGGTCATAGATACTTCCAGACCCCAGTAAAGGTTTTGGACTCTCATACCAGCTCCTGGGACATGGGCATTCCTACAAGAACTGCTTCTCATAACTGAAGGCAAAGGCAAGCTTGTAAATAAGAAGTCTGGAGGGGACTGGTTATCAGTATCTATGTGTAAGAGGAAAAAAAAAAAAAAAAAGAACTGCTTCTCACATGGTTCCAGGGACACACCTCCCTGAGAGCCACGTGGCCTCCGTGGGGATTTTTGGATCCCACGACATAATAAAAGTTTGCATTTGAGGAAATACCTTGACTTGGTTTTCCACAGATAACTTTATAAGCTCCAAAAGTCCCATGGGACCTAGGACTGTGTCATTTCCCAAATGGCTAGTGTTGGAATCTCAGGTTTTGGAAGCACCAGGCTGCAGGTGCTAAGGTGGGGCCTTGCAGGGGTAAACTGAGCTACCAGAGGCGGCGAATGGAGCCAAGAGAGAAACACAGAAACAAGTCTGTCAGAGAGTCAGGGATCCTCTCTGTCCACGCAGTTTTGGAGCGGGGGGGGCTTGCAGGCTGTCAAGTCCTTGAAATGAAAGCTGTTCCCACCTTGGGGGCAAGATCCCCAAGCTCCCTATCCTCTGCCCACACCTGCTGGCAACACTCCTTTCCCTCAGACCCTGTGTAGAGACACCCTTTCCTAGGCCATCCTCCTGCTGAGCCTTGTCCCCAACGCCTGAGTGTAAAAGCCCAGAGAATATTTACTAACCTGCACCCAAACTTAGTGGACCCAAGAGCATCTACCATTGTACTTCGTTTGTATCCAGCAAGCGACCCAGGGTGAGTGAGAAAGCAACAGGTCTGAAGGGATCAGAGGAAACCCAACAGGTCCATCTGGGACAGGCAATCCAGGCCAGTGGGCAATTTGTACCAGGCAAGGGAGGCAAATTCTCCAAATACCAGGATGTTGAGCAATATTCAAAGAATGAAAATTCATTGCTATCCCAGCCCTTCCTCTCCCCCACCCTGTACTCCGTGTCCCATCCTTTTCCTCTGCAGAAGCTACTGTGTATATGACTCACTGTGCCCTGTGAGCTTCCCCAGCTAGCTTCAAGTCTGCCTCAGCTTCCACCCGCCTGAAAGCCATGGCTGCTGAGATGTCCTCACAGCCCTGTCAGCGTGTGAAGGTTCCTACATGTTCCAGTCGCCCTGTCCAGGTGTTTCGTTGTGTTATTTTGATTTCTTTCTTCATCATGCAGCGCCGGGGACTGAGCCTCGTGTGTTCCCCATGCTGGGAACGTGTACCCCAGCAGTCCCTTCCCTCTATCTTAGTTCATTGTTTTTGTTTTGTTGTAGTTTCTACTATAACTCTAGGCTCCAGGGCTTTGCGCATGGTAGGCAGGCACTCCTACGACTTCACCAACCCAGCCCCTCGGTTTTAAAAGTTAATATATCTAACAAGTTGCTACAGAGCTCTAATGAGGTTAGGATGAAGTGAGATGGCGGGAAAAATTTAAATGTGCTAGAGCCCAGTGTAGAGGCAAATATCTACCTGAGATTTTGATTTTGTTTTTAAGGAGATTGCTGTCTACCAAAGACAGAGGGCATACAAACCCATGGCACATGTTGAAATTACATACAAAGATGTTTGCCCTCCCTCAGCGACTCTATCATGCAGCAAGGATGTGCAAAAGCTGGAGAGGAAACAAGGACAAGACCTTCCAGGTGGAAAGAAGGCACAAAGGAGCCTCAGAAGCAGGAGAGGTGGAATCTCATTTTAGCTGAGAGCCAGGCGGTGGTGGCGCACACCTTTGATCCCAGCACTCAGGAGGCAGAGGCAGGTGGATCTCTGTGAGTTTGAGGCCAGCTTGGTCTACAGAGTGAGTTCCAGGACAGTGAGAGCTACATAGAGAAACCCTGTCTGGAAAAAAAAAAAAGAAAAAAGAACACTAGAGGAGGGGCTGGAGTGACGGCTCAGTGGGTAAGGGCACTCGCTGCTCTTCCAGAGGACCCGGGTTCAGTTCCTAGCAACCACAAGACAGTCACAACTCTAATCCCAGGAGACGACATTCTTCTGGCCTCTGCAAGGCACCAGCTATGCATATGTACACAGACATACATGCAGGCAAAATATCCATCTACCTCCACACAGATACATCCTCGCACACACACACACACACACACACACACACACACACACACACAAGAATGTGGAGAAATAGGAAGACCAAAGGGTGACACACCAGGGTAGGGACAGGTAGCAGATGACTTTGAACGGCAGTGATCTGGGGATCTTGGGAGATGGCTCCATCAGTATAGTGTGTGCTGTGCTGCCATCAGGACCTGGGTTTTGTTCCCAGCACCAACATAAAAAGTCAAGTGCATCTGTTGTTCCTATAATCCCAGCTCTGGGGAGACATGAACAGGGGGACCTGGAGAGCCCGACTACCTAGTCCATCTAGCCAAAACTGGAAAGTTTCAGGTTCAGTGTCTCAAAAATGCTGTTTCAAAAAAACCAGAGGTGGTGGCGCATGCCTATAATCCTAGCCAGCCTGGTCTACAAAGCAAGTCCAGGACAGCCAAGGCCACACAGAGAAACCCTGTCTCGAAAAAGAAACAAAAACAGAAATGACACAAAGTGGAGGACCGGAGAGATATTCAATGGTTAAAAGTTCTTACTGCTCTTCCAGAGCCTGAGTTCAGCTCCCAGCACCACGTCAGGAGGCTCACAACCACCTGTGACTCCAGCTCAAGGGGATCTAAAGCGTCTGGCCTCCATGGACATGTGCAAAACCACACTCATACACACACATAATTTTTTTAAAGATTTATTTGTTATTTATACAGTATTATGTCTGCCTGTGTGCCTACATGCCAGAGGAGGGCACCAGATCTCACTATAGATGGTTGTGAGCTACCATGTGGTTGCTGGAAATTGAACTCAGGACCTT
>NW_026595085.1:0-1601 GCF_907164565.1 Psammomys obesus | reverse complement strand
AAAGAAAGAAAGAAAGAAAGAAAGAAAGAAAGAAAGAAAGAAAGAAAAAGAAAGCTGAAGAAATCTTGTCCAAAGCTATGATGAGATTTCATAGGTGTGAGTAGTAACCGGTTTCTAACTGGGTCATCCCACCTCGCCTCTCACAACTACCAAGAGATCCACGATCAATCTTAGCGATACTAGTAGCTGTAAATTGATCACCTGTAAATAGCATGCTGTAAATCAGAGGTAAGTTGATTGTTCCATCCATGCTCCTCTTTGAATATCCTGTGCTACCATCTTTGTCTCAACCACTGTTGTCCCTCACTAGAACATTACACTAACTTCTAACATTTCTTCCTGCAGAGTGGCACTGAATTACCACCAAATGAGTGCTTGTTGATTGCTGTTTAATCATAATCTAATAAAGAGTTTAAGCATTCTGCTAATCAACAAAGCACTGTCAGATAGACTGTCACATAGCCATTATTTGGCCAGCCTCTAAACATCCAATTCTGTTGGTATATTTAAAGTAAAATCCCATATTTAAAAATAAAACAATTCAAAGAATCAATGAAACCAAGAGCTGGTTCTTTGAGAAAAT
This sequence comes from Psammomys obesus, assembly GCF_907164565.1. Classification (NCBI taxonomy): domain Eukaryota; kingdom Metazoa; phylum Chordata; class Mammalia; order Rodentia; family Muridae; genus Psammomys; species Psammomys obesus. Next base: position 1,018 of record NW_026595085.1, on the reverse strand, counting down.
CAACAAGATTGACAAACCCTTAGCCAAGCTAACTAAAAGGCAGAGAGACACCACCCAAATCAACAAAATCAGAAATGAAAAGGGGGACATAACTACAGACACTGAGGATATCCAAAAAATCATTAGGACTTACCTCAAAAGTCTATACTCAACAAAATTTGAAAATCTAAATAAAATGGACAATTTTCTTGATCGATTTGACTTACCAAAGCTGAATCAGGACCAGGTAAATCAATTAAATAGTCCTATATCCCCCAAAGAAATAGAAGCAGTCATCAAAAGTCTCCCATCCAAAAAAAGCCCAGGACCAGATGGCTTCAGCACAGAATTCTACCAGACCTTAGCTCCAATTCTCTTCAAACTATTCCACAAAATAGAAACAGAAGGAACATTACCAAACTCACTCTATGAAGCCACAGTCACCTTGGTACCTAAACCTCACAAAGACTCAACAAAGAAAGCGAATTTCAGGCCAATCTCCCTTATGAACATTGATACAAAAATACTTAACAAAATACTTGCAAACCGAACCCAAGAACACATCAAAGATATTATGCACTATGACCAAGTAGGCTTCATCCCAGGTATGCAGGGGTAGTTCAATATACGGAAATCCATCAATGTGATCCACCATTTTAACAAACTGAAAGAAAAAAAACCATATGATAATCTCCCTAGATGCTGAAAAAGCACTTGAAAAAATCCAACATCCATTCATGTTTAAAGTACTGGAGAGATCAGGGATACAAGGCACATATCTAAACATAGTAAAGGCGATATACAGCAAGCCTATAGCCAACATCAAACTGAATGGAGAGAAACTTAAAGCAATCCCACTGAAATCAGGGACAAGACAAGGCTGCCCACTCTCTCTATATCTCTTCAACATAGTGCTGGAAGTCCTTGCTAGAGCAATAAGACAGTTGAAGGAGATCAAGGGGATACAGACGGGAAAGGAAAAAGTCAAATTTTCACTATTTGCAGATGATATGATAGCATACATGAGTGACCCCAAAAA
>NW_026595084.1:0-4411 GCF_907164565.1 Psammomys obesus | reverse complement strand
CAGATACATTAAATTGGCTAGAAAAAAAGTGGGGAATACCCTAGAACTCATTGGTACGGGAGAAAACTTCCTGAACAGAACACCAACAGCACAGGCTCTAAGAGCAACAATCAATAAATGGGACCTCGTGGAACTGAAAAGCTTCTGCAAAGCAAAGGACACCGTCATCAAAACAAAACGACTGCCTACAGATTGGGAAAGAATCTTCACCAACCTTTTATCTGACAGAGGACTCACATCCAGTATATATAAAGAACTAAAGAAGCTGAAAAGCAGCAAACCAAGTAATCCACTTTAAAAAATGGAGAACAGAGCTAAAGAGAGAATTCTCTGTAGAGGAATATCGAATGGCAGAGAAGCACTTAAAGAAATGCTCAACCTCATTAGCCATTAGGGAAATGCAAATCAAAATGACCCTGAGATTTCACCTTATACCCATCAGAATGGCGAAGATGAAAAACTCAAGGGACAACACATGCTGGAGAGATTGTGGAGAAAGGGGAACCCTTCTCCACTGCTGGTGGGAATGTAAACTTGTACAACCACTCTGGAAATCAATCTGGCGTTTTCTCAGACAACTAGGAATAGCGCTTCCCCAAGATCCAGCCATACCACTCCTAGGCATATACCCAAAAAAGGCACAAGTACACAAAAAGGACATTTGCTCAACCATGCTTGTAGCAGCTTTATTTGTAATAGCCAGAAGCTGGAAACAACCCAGATGCCCCTCAACTGAAGAATGGATGCAGAAACTGTGGTACATCTACACAGTGGAGTATGACTCAGCAATGAAAAATAAGGAAATCATGAAATTTGCAGGTAAATGGTGGGACCTGGAAAGGATCATCCTGAGTGAGTTGTCCCAGAAGCAAAAAGACACACCACACACGGTATATACTCACTCATATAAACATACAACATAGGATAAACCCACTAAAATCTGTACATCTAAACAAACTAAGCAAAAGAGAGGACCCTAACTAAAATGCTCAATCCCCAACCTGAAAGGCAAAGAGGATGGGCATCAGAAGACAAAGAAAACAGGAAACTACCTAGGAACCTGCTACACAGGGCCTCTGAAAGCCAGAAGGAGAAAACAGGAAACATCCTAGGAACCTGCCACAGAGGGCCTCTGAAAGCCTCTGCCCTGCAAACTATCAAAGCAGATGCTGAGCCTGATGGCCAAATGTTGGGCAGGGTGAATGGAATTTTATGTAAGAAGTGGGAAATAGTAAGAGCTGGAGAGGACAGGGTCTCCACAAGGAGAGCAACAGAACAAGAAAATTTGAACACAGAGAACTTCCCAGAGACTCATACTCCAACCAAGGACTATTCATGGAGATAACCTAAAACCCCTGCACAGATGTAGCCCATGGCAGGTCAGTGTCCAAGTGTCCAAGTGGGTTACATAGTAATGGGAAGAGGGACTGCCTCTGACATAATCTGATTGGCCTGCTCTTTGATCACCTCTCCCTGAGGGGGGAGCAGCCTTACCAGGCCACAGTAGAGGACAATGTAGCCACTTTTGATGAGAACTGATAGACTAAGACCAGAAATGAGAGGAGAACCTGCCCTATCAGTGGACTTGGGGACTGGCATGCATGCAGAAAGGGAAGGGAGGGTGGGATCGGAGGGGAGAAGGGAGGGGCTTATCGTGGGATACAAAATGAATAAAGTGTAATTAATAAAAAATTTTTAAAAATGTGTAAGTGAGCACATAACACTAGGAAATATTTCCATACCCACGTGCACGATGTCCAGAAAATGTGTCCTCTTCAAATGACAACTATAGCAAGTAAGTAGTATGTTCACAGCTAAAGTTAAACATCAACTGGATGAGGCTGAATGACTTGAAATTTTCCAAAACCTTATTGCTGACATTTATTTTCTACAACTTCCATGGGTCCCATTATACTGCGATTAGAGCAATATTGTTTTCAGTTGCTTGTTGATGGCTCAGAAGTAAAGACCTATACTTACAGCTATTTCTGCAGTATATCCATGAACTATCGCTAGAAAAATTCTAACTATGTTCCAAGTACTTGAAAAAGCATGAGTATCATGATATTGGCAAAATCAGCTTTGAAAACCATTGTTGACTTTTGCCTTTTGCACAAATCTATTGGCCTCACTTCTTCCTACTGTAGAAAAGATAGAATCTTCTGTTTAATGACTCTAAATACTTTTCAGATGCATCTTAAGATGTGCAGGTCTAATAAGCTTTTGGAATCCTGGAAATCTGGAAAATGCAGACTCAGTATATTTTATTACTAAAAGGCATAAGCAAGAAGCACATGAAGATTAAAAGGGCTTGCATCAGAAAAGAGAGACAGTTCTTTAGATATACTGCAACAGCACATATTTAATTCTGTGGAGGTATTTAGTTCAATACCTTTATGTTGACAAGTAGGTTGATTTGGGTATTATGTATAAATTCTTTCCACAAGCTGGACTCCAAGCCCCAAAAGATTTTTCCTCATTGAGTTTGGGTATTTAATACATGATTCTGTGTCACTATTTCTCTTTAGTACTGCTTGTCTTTACAAGATGGAAAGACAAGTGATCTTAATTGGAGGGCTTATTCTCTGGTGATGAGCCAAGGTGCATCATTTACAGCAGCATCCAAATAAGAGACACAGCATGATGACTTACCTTTCTTTCTGTCAAGAGCAAAAAACAAAGCACAGAAAATTCAGAGTAAGAAGCCTAGAAATAGCAACTTTCATGAAGGATGGACATCTGGAAAACAGTCAAAGATCAATCCTGAATTAGTCTTTTTTTTTTCTGCTAGCCTCAGGTTTCCAGATAACTCCAATTGACTACAACTCATTTAATAACCCAGAAATATGTACTGTGTTGACTATCAACCTACAGATTCAGGAATGATGAGTCTTCATTTAAATTATCCACAGCAAGTGCTAAATCTTAAAGTATTTTCAGCTGAAGTCAAAAGTAACTAATGTTTCTTGAATTCTTAGAACATTCTGGATCTCCAAAGGCTCAGTGAATGAACAGGGAGCATGATAATTAGGGTTGCTTCTGTCACATTCTCTTCCAAAACTTCAACAGAGATTTTATAAAGATCAAGACCTCACACAGAAGGAAAATAAATTTTGGTAACTATGGCTTTTTACTTTTCTCAGATTCATCCTTGGAGAGCAGTGTTCAGTCATTTATAATTTCTAAAGAGCAAGGTCACCATCCATGCCAAAGATCAAGATGAATATTTCCCAAATATTGAGAAGGTCATGAGCACTTAAGACTCAACACACTTTTTATTTAAGATATTTCTCTTAATATATTAGTATTTTATGCAATATAGGTATGAGGGAATAACTATTACATGATAGTTTTAAAGTGTAGAGTATAAAAGTCTCACAATGCTATAAATATGAATTACATGGGATGCATATTGTCATGAACTTAAGTGATTAAGTGTGGTTAGCATTCCTTTCTTGGAGACATTATTTTAGGCTAGGCAAAGCTTCTTGGTCCTTTGAGTATTTGGGGACTTTCGTTGATCCATAGAACATAGTTGTGCTATTCATTTGCTATGAAGAAATTTAATAAGTGTTGTTTCCTTTCTAATCTTTGTGAACAAATTTAATTTGGATGATTAGACTTTGAAATTAGAAGGCAAATCTTAAAACACTGAAATCTGGAGTTCTTATTCTTTCTTTTTACAATTAGTTTCTTACTTCTGCCAGGGGTTATTTGGGCTCTTGTGGAGTTATCCTGTGAGAATGACAAGGTTTTTCTGTTATTAATACCAAATATCTACCATTCTGATACAGATGTCTCCTTACAGAATTTTGGTGGGTGGCTGAGATTCTTGTAGCTTATTTCTCCCCTATGTTCCCTAGTGAATAAGTTTAAATGTTTGTTATCTATGCAGCTGTCATATGATAGACATCCCCAAAAGATACCAACCCTGTCTCAACACATTTCATCTGTAATATATCATATTAAATTGATAACTAGGCATTGCCTTTGACAGTTGGATAAAAATAAGGTCAAAAGTCACACACACAAATATCCATGTGCAAGGTTGACACAACAACTCATGACTTTTCCTGATAAAAGTTGAAATATAAAATCCTAAGTCCACTGGGAATGTTTTCCAACTTTTTCAAAATCAGAGCAAATTGAGAGTAATTTTTAAAATTTAAAGCCATTTGAAAAGAAAAAAAATAAAGAGGAGAGGAAGGGGAAGGGGAGGAAAGGAAGGGAAGGGAAAGGGGTAGGAGAGAAGAAACAGAAAGGAAAAAACATATAAGAGAAGGAGTGAGGAAAGGAGACAAGAGAGGGAGAAAGAGGAAGGAGGGGCTGAGGAGAGGAGAAAGAGGAGTGGGAGACACACACAGAAGAAAGAAAGAAAGAAAGAAAGAAAGAAAGAAAGAAAGAAAGAAAG
>NW_026595083.1:0-4685 GCF_907164565.1 Psammomys obesus | reverse complement strand
GAAGCAGAGAAAGATGAATGCTGATAGGAAGGAGAGAGAGAGAGAGACAGAGAGATACAGGGAGACAATGAGGCAGAGAGACAGAAACAGCAGAAACAGACACAGAGACTGAGACACACACACAGACTGTGAGAGACAGAGATGACAGAGGGAGAGAGAGAGAGAGAGAGAGTCTAGTAGCTTAGCCCATGGAGTGGTGTTTGGGTCATTTAGGGTGGATATTCCCATCCCAGCCTAATCTAGAAACTTGCTCATAGGCATGCCCAGAGGTTTGTTTCCATGATGACTCTAAATCCTGGCAAGCTGATATCAAGCTTAAATATCATACTAGAACATGGGATTTCATCTGGAAGATGCTGGAGGAGGAGGAGGAAGGAGAAGGGTTCCTGAGCATGACTCTCTGCCACACTGGGAGGCTCACCCCAGTCTAGGAGCATCTGCACTGAAGTTTGGGGTCATAAGTTATCTGTGAAGACAAAGTGTTCATCATCCCAAATGAACTGTAGTCTAGTTGAGGTTCAAAGGTCTGAAGAGCTACAGTGATTAGGATTGAATAGGAAAGCCACGAGTCACTCGGGTGAAGCGGGGACTGCCTCTGAATCCAAGCCATTCCTCTGCGGTGGTGTTTGTTGAACAGATCTGCAGAGTGGTCAGGGAGTCAAGATCAAAGTGACACTCAGCTCCTACAAGGGGAAACTCAGCATCCAGGGGCCCCATTGTCCTCACAGGAGGAATATGGAGCCCTGAACCCTGGTGAGTGGTTGACCTTGTGTTTTCCCCTCCTCATGATAGAAGTTGCACCACCCTGCCCTCCTTTTCTTTTGCTTCCTTCTGTTCTTTGATTGCATATTGGCCTGAGCTTTGCATGTAGGATGCAAAAGAATTGCAGCCAAATTCAGTTCCTCTTCCCTACAGATGCAGAGTGAGGGTTGAAACTCTTGGACCAAGCTCATTATTGATCTATTGTCAATCTTAGGCAAGTGAGAGGAGTAGAAAATTGGTGCTCTACAGACATCGCTGCCAGACATTGTGTGGTCCCCAAAACGTCATGTATCTTCTATGTCGTTCTAGCTTCTTATCTTTAAAATGCAGATTGATCATATCTCTACCCCATGGTGGTTGGAAGGTTCATAATTGAAAATATAAGCTATGGTAGTTAAAAGATAGCAAGGAAAGCCATGCCCGCATCCCTGTCATTTCCCCCCTTGTCTGCCATTTCCTTCAACAGGAACTGAAAATTGGAACCACGGAATAGAAAATAGAAAAGGAAAATAGTTTTATTTTCCTTGATTGCATTGGCTTACTTGGGTCATGGGCTCACAGTCTGTGCTATTGGGAAACAGCTCCAAGGTAATAGGAATTGGGCAGGTGCCTTTCCAGATGGTTCTGTGCTGGGATGTCCCCAGTGGGAAGGCTAGATGTGGATTGGATAGTGCTCTAGTTTCCTGGTAGGTGTGGGGCTGCATCCTCCCTAGGGAGCATGGTGATTTGAAAGCTGGGTCTGAGATAGCAGTGAAAGTGGGTGCTGTGTGGTTGGCTTCCTTGATCAGGAATGTCTGTCCTCAGCAGCGGTGGAGAGGATGAGCCAGGTGTTGATGGAGCCTGCTGGAATCCCAGGCATCCTTTAAGTGATCTCACATGGTGAGGGAGACTTCAGCTGAATTACTCACATTCCTTTAGCACATGAAGGGTGCTCCTGGGATGTGTAGGTGGCTGAGATTAGACACTGGCTGTGCTTAGCTGCCCGGTCCCCACAGAGACCAAAATTGCCTTTGTCCTCATGCCCCAAGCTTATTTCTGAAGCAGCAGGAGCAGCGGGCTTGGACATATTGGAAGGGCTCTCTGCACAGTACAGATGGTTCCTCTGATATCTTTCCTAATCAGCACATGCTCAAGTGCCACACAAAACCCATAGGTTGTGAGACTTGGCTAAGCAGAACCCCTTAACCAAAGAAACTGTAGGCTAACGTTCCTCATGTACCGCTGATAGATTCACCCAACTCAACTATAGATTATCTGTCATATGTGTGTGTGTGTGTGCGTGTGCGCACACATAGTATGTGCTATATATACATGTGGATACATATGTATTTGCCTATCTATGTAAGTATACATAAATACTATAGAGATATGCACATGCAAATATGCACACACACACATATATATATACATACATATATGTATAATACACACACACACACACCTATACACATACCAGGAGGTATATAAGCATGAATATCAATGTAGATACTCATTTTGTGTCATATGTATTTGAAAGATCCTTCTCATCAAATGCTTATCACGGAGCCGACATGCCCTGCCATCTCCCTTTCTCTGTCTTGATGGTCTGGTTTGGTTTTGAGATCTTGTTTCTGCCTATGCCAATACTGTCCTCACCACAAGATTTGTGCAGGTAGCTCACGGTGAACAAGGGCTTCTCATATGACACCCCCAGCTGCCCACCAGCCTTTTCGTGATTGATTCCAAATACAGAACATTACATTTACGTTTCCTTGATTTATTTTACAGCTGTTTATTGGTTTTGTGGGCAGGGGAGGGGTGCACATATGGTAGTCAGAGCACAGCTTTCAGGAGCTGGTTCCCTCCTTCTACCGTATCAGTCCTGAGGATCCAACTCAGGTCATCAGGCTCAGAGGCAGATGCCTTTACCTGCTGAGCCGTCTCATCTGTCAGCTCGCACAGCTTCCCCTCCTGAATTGCCACATGTGGGCGTGATGTAGCTTCTCCACCTGGTGATTTTAGTGTGCTGCCTCTGTTCAGGCCTTTGTGCTCTCCCCTGATTTTCCCGCTGGAGCTGGAGCTGTTGATGTTAATAACAAATGAACAGCAGCAGCATTGCTGGCCAAGTTCTGCCTGTCTCCTCCCAGGATGAATAAACTCCTTATAATGGACCTACTAAGAGCTGTCGCTTGGGCAGTTCTTAATTCATTTCACTGCACCTTAATTCATGTCACTACTTCTAAGAAGCGTGTTTGTGTGGTGCTGTGAGAATTAAAAGCCGGAAAGCATGCCCGACACATGGAACTTTATTTTTCTCCTTTCCTATTTTCCTCCCAGATAAAATCCAATCAAAAGGATGTTGTCATTCCTTTGAAATGTTGCTGAGAATGAAGCCATGCAGGGTTTTCTTCATCTTCACTTGCATTTGTTTATTTCAGAGATTTTTTTTTTCCCGAGGCAGGATTTCTCTGTGTAGTCTTGGCTGTCCTGGACTAACTTTGCAGACCAGACTGGCCTCGAACTAACAGAGATCCTCCTGCCTCTGCCTCCCAAGTTCTGGGATTACAGTCGTGCACCATCATGCCCAACTCTTAATTCTTGATGTATATTTTTTCTGTTTTGCATATGGTGGCCACCAACAATCTGTTGTGTAAAGAGTGGTGAATATTTATTGTGAGGAAGTACATGTGTGTGTTCAGGCCAGTGGCCAACCTCAGGTGTTGTTCCTCAGGTGCTGCTTAAACTGGTTTTTGGTTGTTTGCTTTTTGTTTTGTTTTGCTTTGAGACATGATGAACTTGGATCTCTTACTTGGATCTGGAGCTCACCCATTAAGCTAGCCTGCCTGGCCAGAGTACCCCAGTCATCAGTCAGTCTCCGGCTACCCAGAACAGGAATTACACATGCATGTCTAAATGTCTAATGCACCTGGCTTTTTATGTAGGAATGAGACTCACGTTAGAGCTGCAAGCGCTCACTGACTGAGACATCTCCCTAACTCAACAGTTTCTTTAGTCTGTGTACCCTATATGACACCTTCCTCTTTAACATCTGGCCGTTTTCTTTTCTTCTTGAATCTCTAGTACTTACTATAATTTCTCCAAGATGATTTTACTATTGGTGGCCTCCATAATTTATTTCGGGCCTTTATAAGATGACTCACTTAGTGAGTATAAAGTAGGAGAAAGCAACGATGAAGCTAGACGATAGCACCTTTTAAATATGCGGGGAACTGTGTCTCACACAGTGTGAAGGCCAGGCAATGGTCAGGCTGGGAATTCTTTTTTTTTTTTAACTTTTTTTTTAAAATTTTTTATTAATTACACTTTATTCATTTTGTATTCCCCCTTAAGCCCCTCCCTCCTCCCCTCCCGATCCCACCCTCCCTCCCCTTTCTGCATGCATGCCGCTCCCCAAGTCCACTGATAGGGGAGGTTCTCCTCTCCTTCTTTCTGATCTTAGTCTATCAGTTCTCATCAAAAGTGGCTGCATTGTCCTCTTCTATGGCCTGGTAAGGCTGCTCCCCACTCAGGGGGAGGTGATCAAAGAGCAGGCCAATCAGATTATGTCAGAGGCAGTCCCTCTTCCCATTACTATGTAACCCACTTGGACACTGAACTGCCATGGGCTACATCTGTGCAGGAGTTCTAGGTTATCTCCATGAATAGTCCTTGGTTGGAGTATGAGTCTCTGGGAAGTTCCCTGTGTTCAAATTTTCTTGTTCTGTTGCTCTCCTTGTAGAGTTCCTGTCCTCTCCAGCTCTTACTATTTCCCATTCTTACATAAAATTTCATTCACTCTGCCCGACAGTTGGCCATCAGGCTCAGCATCTGCTTTGATAGTCTGCAGGGCAGAGGCTTTCAGAAGCCCTCTGTGGCAGGTTCCTAGTTTGTTTCCTGTTTTCTTCTTCTGGCTTTCAGAGGCCCTCTGTAGCAGGTTCCTAGGT
>NW_026595082.1:0-8514 GCF_907164565.1 Psammomys obesus | reverse complement strand
TTCTGGCTTTCAGAGGCCCTCTGTAGCAGGTTCCTAGGTTGTTTCCTGTTTTCTTCTTCTTCTGATGTCCATCCTCTTTGCCTTTCAGGATGGGGATTGAACATTTTAGTTAGGGTCTTCTCTCTTACTTAATTTCTTTAGATGCATAGATTTTAGTGGGTTTGTCCTATGTTGTATGTGTATATGAGTGAGTATATACCGTGTCTGTCTTTTTACTTCCGGGACAACTCATTCAAGATGATCCTTTCCAGGTCCTACCATTTACCTGCAAATTTCATGATTTCCTTATTTTTCATTGCTGAGTAATACTCCATTGTATAGATGTACCACAATTTCTGCATTCATTCTTCAGTTGAGGGGCATCTGGGTTGTTTCCAGCTTCTGGCTATTACAAATAAAGCTGCTACAAACATGGTTGAGCAAATGTCCTTTTTGTGTACTTGAGCCTCTTTTGGATATATGCCTAGGAGTGGTATGACTGGATCTTGAGGAAGCGCTATTCCTAGTTGTCTGATAAAGCACCAGACTGATTTCCAGAGTGGTTGTATAAGTTTACATTCCCACCAGCAGTGGAGAAGGGTTCCCCTTTCTCCATAACCTCTCCAGCATGTATTGTCACTTGAGTTTTTGATCTTGGCCATTCTGATGGGTGTAAGGTGAAATCTCAGGGTTGTTTTGATTTGCATTTCCCTAATAGCTAATGAGGTTGAGCATTTCTTTAAGTGCTTCTCTGCCATTCAATATTCCTCTGTCGAGAATTCTCTGTTTAGCTCTGTTCCCCATTTTTTAAGTGGATTACGTGGTTTGCTGTTTTTCAGCTTCTTTAGTTCTTTATATATACTGGATATGAGTCCTCTGTCAGATAAAGGGTTGGTGAAGATTCTTTCCCAATCTGTAGGCAGTCACTTTGTTTTGATGATGGTGTCCTTTGCTTTACAGAAGCTTTTCAGTTTCATGAGGTCCCATTTATTAATTGTTGCTCTTAGAGCCTGTGCTGTTGGTGTTCTGTTCAGGAAGTTTTCTCCTGTACCGATGAGTTCTAGGGTATTCCCCACTTTTTTTTTCTAGCCGATATAATGTGTCTGGTTTTATGTTGAAGTCTTTGATCCACTTGGACTTCAGTTTTGTGCAGGGTGATAAGTATGGATCTATTTTCATTTTTCTACATGTACACATCCAGTTGGACCAGCACCATTTGTTGAAGATACTATCTTTTTTCCATTGTATGGTTTTGGCATCTTTGTCAAAGATCAGGTGTCCATAAGTGTGTGGGTTTATTTCTGGGTCCTCTGTTCGGTTCCATTGATCCACCATTCTGTCTCTATGCCAGTACCATGCAGTTTTTAAAACTGTTGCTCTATAGTACAACTTAAGATCAGGGATGGTGATACCTCTAGAAGATCTTTTATTGTAGAGGACTGTTTTAGCAATTCTGGGTTTCTTGTTATTCCATATGAAGTTGAGAATTTTTCTTTCCAGGTCTGTAAAGAATTGTGTTGGTAATTTGATGGGAATTGCATTGAATCTGTAGATTGCTTTTGGTAAGATGGCCATTTTTACTATGCTAATCCTGCCAAGCCATGAACATGGGAGATCTTTCCATCTTCTGATATCTTCTTCTAATTCTTTCTTCAGAGACTTGAAATTTTTTTCATACAAGTCTTTGACTTCCTTGGTTAGGGTTACTCCAAGGTACCTTATGTCATTTGTGGCTATTGTGAAGGGTGTTGTTTCCCTAATTTCTTTCTCAGCCCTTTTGTCTTTTGTGTACAGGAGGGCTACTGATTTTTTTTTTTTGAGTTAATTTTGTATCCGGCCACTTTGCTGAAGGTGTTTATCAGCTCTAGGAGTTCCCTGGTAAAGTTTTTGGGGTCACTCATGTATACTATCATATCATCTGCAAATAGTGATAATTTGACCTCTTCCTTTCCAATTTGCATCCCCTTGATCTCCTTCAACTGTCTTATTGCTCTAGCAAGGACTTCCAGAACTATGTTGAAGAGATATGGAGAGAGTGGGCAGCCTTGTCTTGTCCCTGATTTCAGTGGGATTGCTTTAAGTTTCTCTCTGTGTAGTTTGATGTTGGCTATAGGCTTGCTGTATATCGCCTTTACTATGATTAGATATGTGCCTTGTATCCCTGATCTCTCCAATACTTTAAACATGAATGGATGTTGGATTTTGTCAAATGCTTTTTCAGCATCTAGGGAGATTATCATGTGGTTTTTTTTCTTTCAGTTTGTTAATATGGTGGATCACATTGATGGATTTCCGTATATTGAACCACCCCTGCATACCTGGGATGAAGCCTACTTGGTCATGGTGGATGATATCTATGATGTGTTCTTGTATTCGGTTTGCGAGTATTTTGTTGAGTATTTTTGTGTCAATGTTCATAAGGGAGATTGGCCTGAAGTTCTCTTTTTTTGTTGGGTCTTTGTGAGGTTTGGGTACCAAGGTGACTTGTTTTGCTTTTTGTTTTACTGTGGTGAGGTTATTTATTTCCTGTGTTTTCTTGAATGTAGCTAGTTTTCTTGGGTTGTATTTTCCCTTCTAGTGTCTTCTGTAATGCTGGATTTGTTTGTAGGTATTGTTGAAATTTGTTTTTGTCATTGAATGAGTTTGGTAATGTCATTAGAATGAATTTGGTAATGTTCCTTCTGTTTCTATTTTGTGGAATAGTTTGAAGAGAACTGGAGTTAGCTCTTTTTTGAATGTCTGGTAGTGAAAGGGTTAGACTAACTTTGTAACCTATATGTCTTCTAAAGCCTATAGCTTTGAGTTTTAGGTTCAGGTTAAGCTAAAGCCTCTTAGTACCTTTCCAGAGAATGGAGGAATGTGACCCTATCTGTGAGGACAGATATAAAAAAAGGCAAGCAATGGCCTTCACTCAGCAAAAAAAAAGGACCAGACCCTTGTCTTTGAGATAGCATTTCTTAGCAACGAACCCAGACTTGTTCTGAGTAGCTTTTGACCTGCAGCCAAAAGTCCGCAGCCCCTAATCTTCAAGGATGAGCTAAGCACCCCCACCTTCTATTGCAGCTGCATCCACACTTGGCAGGACTGGCCAAGCTTGAGCACCTAAGACTAACCAATTATCTTACTTTATAGCTTCCTCATCCAATCCTAAATTGCCAAGACTGCAACTTCAAATCTCCCGCAATTTTTCTTTTAAAAACCTAAAGGCCTTTGTCTCCCTGTGCCACTCTTTGCTGACCGGCAGGGGTGACCCCATTGCGCAATGGTTAATAAACCTCTTGCTTTTTCAACGAGTCTTGGTCTGGGGGAGTTTTTGGGAAGGGCGCAATCTTAAACTCCTGAGCTGTGAGACCCCAGGTCTTACAGTAGAATTCTGCACCAAAACCATCAGGTCCTGGGCTTTTTTTGGATGGGAGACTTTCGATGACTGCTTCTATTTCCTTGGGGGATATAGGACTATTTAATTGATTTACCTGGTCCTGATTTAGCTTTGGTAAGTAGAATCGATCAAGAAAATTGTCCATTTCATTTATATTTTCAAATTTTGTTGTGTATGGACTTTTGAAGTAAGTCCTAATTATTGTTTGGATTTCCTCAGTGTCTGTAGTTATGTCTCCCTTTTCATTTCTGATTTTGTTTATTTGGATGGTGTCTCTCTGCCTTTTAGTTAGCTTGGCTAAGGGTTTGTCTATCTTGTTGATCTTCTCAAAGAACCAGCTCTTGGTTTCATTGATTCTTTGAATTTTTTATTTGTTTCTAATTGATTTCAGCCCTGAGTTTGATTATTTCTAGCCGTCTACTCCTTTTTGGTGTGTCTGCTTCTTCTTTTTCTAGGGTTTTTAAGTGAGCCATTAAGTTGCTTGAATGAGCTGTCTCGAATTTCTTCTTGAAAGCACTTAGTGCTATGAACTTTCCTCTTAGCACTGCTTTCATTGTGTCCCACAGGTTTAGGTATGTTGTATCTTCATTTTCATTGAGTTCTAGGAAGACTTTAATTTCTTTCTTTATTTCTTCCCTGACCCAGCTGTCATTTAGTAGCAAATTTTTCAGTTTCCCTGTGTGTGTAGGCTTTTTGTTATTTCTGTTGTTGTTGAGGTCCAGCTTTATTCCATGGTGATCAGACAGGATACAAGAGATTATTTCAATCTTCTTATATCTGTTGAGGTTCGCTTTGTGACCAACTATATGGTCTATTTTGGAGAAGGTTCCATGAGGTGCTGAGAAGAAGGTAAATTCTTTTGTGTTTGGGTGTAAGGTTCTGTAAATGTCTGTTAGGTGCATTTGATTCATGACCTCTGTTAGAGATATTGTTTCTTTGTTTAATTTCTGTTTAGTTGACCTGTCCTTTGTTGAGAGTGGGGTGTTGAAGTCTCCCACTATTAGTGTGTGGGGATCTATGTGTGGTTTAAGTTTTATCAATGTTTCTTTCACAAATGTGGGTGCCCTTGTATTTGGGGCATAGATGTTCAGGATTGTGATGTCTTCTTGGTGGAATTTTCCCTTGATGAGTATGAAGTGTCCTTCCCCATCTCTTTTGATTAATTTTGGTTGAAAGTCTATTTTATCAGATATTAGAATGGCTACTCCTGCTTGCTTCTTGGGTCCATTTGCTTGGAAAGCCGTCTTCCATCCCTTTACCCTCAGGTAATGTCTATCTTTGTGACTTAGGTGTGTTTCTTGTATACAACAGATTGCTGGGTTTTATTTACGCATCCATTCTGTTAGTCTGTGTCTTTTTATTGGAGAATTAAGTCTATTGATGTTGAGAGAGATTAATGACCAGTGGCTGTTAGATCCTTTGAATGTGATGTTGGCTGTGGTCATACGGTTGTGTGCTTGGTTGCTTTTTGTTTTACTGTAGTGAGGTTATTAATTTCCTGTGTTTTCTTGAATGTAGCTAGTTTTCTTGGGTTGTATTTTCCCTTCTAGTGTCTTCTGTAATGCTGGATTTGTTTGTAGGTATTGTTGAAATTTGTTTTTGTCATTGAATATGTTGTTTTCTCCGTCTATAAGGACTGAGAGTTTTGCTGGGTATAGTAGCCTGGGCTGACATCTGTGTTCTCTTAGGGTCTGCATGATATCCGTCCAGGCCCTTCTGGTTTTCATAGTCTCTGTTGAAAAGTCAGGTGTGATTCTAATGGGTTTGCCATTATATGTTACTTGGCCTTTTTCTATTGCAGCTTTTAGTATTTTTTCTTTGTTCTGTATACTTAAGATTTTGATTATTATGTGGTAGGAGGATTTTCTTTTCTGGTCTAATTTATTGGGTGTTCTGTAGGCCTCTTGTATTCTTATTGGCCTCTCCTTTAAGTTGGGGAAATTTCTTCAATGATTTTGTTGAAAATATTTTCTGGGCCTTGGTGCAGGGAATCTTCTTTTTCCTCTATTCCTATTATTCTTAGGTTTTGTCTTTTTATGTTGTCTTGAATTTCTTAGACAGTCTGTGTCAGGAATTTTTTAGATTTAACATTTTCTTTGACAGATACATCTATTTCTTCCATTATATCTTCCACACCTGAGATTCTTTCTTCCATTTCTTGTAGCCTATTGGTTATGCTAACCTCTATAGTTCCTGCTTTCTTCCCTAAGTTCTTTCTCTCCACAATTTCTTCCATTTTTTTTTCCAATTCTATCTTCAGGTCTTGAGCCATTTTGTTGGTTTTCTTCACCTGTCTCACTGTATTTTCATGTTTTTCCATCAATTCCTTCAGCTGTTTGTTTGAACAATCCTCTGTTTCTTTTATTTCATTCAGTGATTTAAGCATTTCCTCTCTAAAGGCCACAAACTGTTTGGCTGCAGCTTCCTCCATTTCTTTTTGTATTTTATTTGTTTCCTCTGTTGTCTTCTTCATGAGCATAGATGTTAGGTCATCTTCTTGAATTTCAATTATGTTGGGGTGTCTAGGGCTATTTGCCCCTGGATAACTGGGTTCTGGAGATGCCACATTGCTCTGGCTTTTGTTGGTTGAACTTTTACGCTGTCCTCTACCCATTAGGCTATCTTAGGTGTTTGAGGTTAGTTTCTGGTTGATCCTGGACTCCCTTTGGCAGGAAGATGGTTTTTCCTAAAGGAAGCCTTCTCAGCTTTTTGGATATAGTCACTGGATGGCCGGTATTTTTCAGGAGTTGCTACAGCTCACCTCAGGCATAGAGACCTGGGTGGTAACTGTGGTCCTTATTAGTCGAGAGGGCTCTCCTCTCACCGGGAGAAGTCCTGGAGACAGCTGCCCTCCTTCTGGGTTTCTTGCTGTAAATTTAGTGATCAGCTGCTGTAACCTGTGTGTCCCGTGGTTTGGTTGGTTTTGTTAGGGATAACTGGTTGCCCCTTGGAGCAGTATCTGGGGGTTGATCTCAGGGTTCCCGGTCTTTTGTAGGTCTGAGGTTGGGGCTCTGTGCCCCAGAACCCAAGAGGTAATCTGTGGCGGGTGAGTACTACTCTCCTGGTAACAGCAGGCTATCTGGGGCACAGCAGTTTCCTGGGTTGGGCCAGTCTGTGGAACCTTTTCCGGGGATATACTGGGTTGCCTAAGTCCGTCCCGTTTGCTTCGTTCCTTGTTCCTTGTGAGGGTTTCTCCAGACAGTGACTCCAAGACTCTGGTGTGTGTCTTGGGGCGCACAGTTCTGTCTGTAAGGAGTAGTTAGGTCTCTGGGCTGGCAGCGCGTGCACCTGTCTGCTAGACTGGGTTCCCAATAACTCTGTGCTCTCTGCTTAGGCCCAGATCCGTGATGGCTGGGCGTACTCGCCTGTCTGTGGTCTGTGGTCTGAGAGACTTTCCCCAGGCAAAGCCTAGGTGACCCAAGCAGCACGGTTTCTTCCTTCCCTGTGGGGCCCTCTCCAGACAGAGATTCTTAGTCTCTGTTGCACTGGGATGCGCAGTACCAGTGAGCTGGACACGCAGCCACTCTCCGCGCGGCGGGAGCTCAGTTGTGATGGCGGCGGGTACCTGTGGTCAGCGAGACATTCCAGGGAAAGACTAGGTGACCCATGATCAGACTCGCAACTTTCCTTCCCCGTGGGGTTTTCTTGCGACTGGGACTCCCAGTCTCTGGCACCCTTGTGCCCACCAATCAGCCTGGGAAAGTGATCCGGACACACAGGCGTGTGGCTCCAGCCTGGAGACCCAATGTAGGCTGGGAATTCTTACGGAGACTAAATGATGGCCCTGCTAATGATCCTAGATATAAGTTCCATCTCTTGGTATAGGCCTTAATTCCTTTTTTTTTTTTTTTTTTGAGATTTATTTACTTATTATTTATACAGCATTCTGCCTGCATGTGTGCCTGCAGATCAAAAGAGGGCACCAGATCTCATTATAGATGGTTGTGAGCCACCATGTGGTTGGTGGGAATTGAACTCAGCACCTTTGGAGGAACTGTCAGTGCTCTTAACCTCTGAGCCATCTTTCCAGCCCCTTAATTCCTATGTTAAAGTAGCTGTTTACTCCTGTAACATTAATGCCATTGCTGCACCAGTAGGCATATCTTGCCAGGCCAGTCACTGCTGTAGCTCACAGGGCTCACATCTGAGCCTGGTTGGTAATAACCCGTCTCCTCCAATAGCGTGCACAGCACCTTCCAGCACTATGAAAACCAGCCAGTAAGGATGGAGCCTTCAGGCCAGCACCAGTTTGATTTCTCTATGTCCTATGATTCAAGTATAGGATAGCTTCAGCAAATGTAGAGGTAGGTCTGGGAGGCATTGGGGGAGCGAGAATAAATATAATCAAAATATATACATTGTTTGAAATTCTCAAAGGATTAATAAAATATCATTTTTAAAAGGGAAAAAATATTCCGGGTTTCATCTTCTCCTTTTATATACCATCAGTTTCGTATCTCACCCTTAAAAAATAATAGCTTGTATAACTATTGTGTGACTTTTGGTTAGTTTCCAATGAGCATTTTTTCCTTGAGTCTCAGAAGTAACCCTGAGAAATGGGGTTCAGATATATGAAGATGGTATCAGCAGATACAACAGGAATACGAATGAGGGTCTGAGCAGAAAAAAACAATCCCAGGCTGGAGCTGGACATGGCAGAGAGAACAAGACAGCATCCTCCGGCTCCCTGTGCCTCTAGGGCTCATCTGAGTCCCTAGAATTGCTGGCAGCTTGATATCTGTGGGATCAGGATAGCTCTCTGAGTTCTGGCCCCTTTCTTGCAGTTCCTCCGAGTGTTGGGAGCTCTCTGGACAGCTTCCCATTAAATGCCCTGTCAACTGGAACTCAGGGGACCAGAAACTACCCTCACCTTTTTTTGTGCCCGTTAGTTCCCTTTAAATTCTGAGTTGATGCCGCTGTGCGAGTCTCTCAGACTTCATCTTGGCACGACCAACATGACCATGTCCACATGGGGCCACCTTGAGGAGAGAGAAGGATGGTTGCTCCTGTCTACCTGGCACCCACAAACTGCTGAGCTGAGCTGTGGTAGGTCGGTGGGAGGTTACTTTTTTCTTACTGTTAATATCCTGGTGAAATACTGATACTTGTAAAAAAAAAAAAATACCCCTTACCCCCAAATACATTTGGGTCACTTC
>NW_026595081.1:0-8515 GCF_907164565.1 Psammomys obesus | reverse complement strand
TTCTGGCTTTCAGAGGCCCTCTGTAGCAGGTTCCTAGGTTGTTTCCTGTTTTCTTCTTCTTCTGATGTCCATCCTCTTTGCCTTTCAGGATGGGGATTGAACATTTTAGTTAGGGTCTTCTCTCTTACTTAATTTCTTTAGATGCATAGATTTTAGTGGGTTTGTCCTATGTTGTATGTGTATATGAGTGAGTATATACCGTGTCTGTCTTTTTACTTCCGGGACAACTCATTCAAGATGATCCTTTCCAGGTCCTACCATTTACCTGCAAATTTCATGATTTCCTTATTTTTCATTGCTGAGTAATACTCCATTGTATAGATGTACCACAATTTCTGCATTCATTCTTCAGTTGAGGGGCATCTGGGTTGTTTCCAGCTTCTGGCTATTACAAATAAAGCTGCTACAAACATGGTTGAGCAAATGTCCTTTTTGTGTACTTGAGCCTCTTTTGGATATATGCCTAGGAGTGGTATGACTGGATCTTGAGGAAGCGCTATTCCTAGTTGTCTGATAAAGCACCAGACTGATTTCCAGAGTGGTTGTATAAGTTTACATTCCCACCAGCAGTGGAGAAGGGTTCCCCTTTCTCCATAACCTCTCCAGCATGTATTGTCACTTGAGTTTTTGATCTTGGCCATTCTGATGGGTGTAAGGTGAAATCTCAGGGTTGTTTTGATTTGCATTTCCCTAATAGCTAATGAGGTTGAGCATTTCTTTAAGTGCTTCTCTGCCATTCAATATTCCTCTGTCGAGAATTCTCTGTTTAGCTCTGTTCCCCATTTTTTAAGTGGATTACGTGGTTTGCTGTTTTTCAGCTTCTTTAGTTCTTTATATATACTGGATATGAGTCCTCTGTCAGATAAAGGGTTGGTGAAGATTCTTTCCCAATCTGTAGGCAGTCACTTTGTTTTGATGATGGTGTCCTTTGCTTTACAGAAGCTTTTCAGTTTCATGAGGTCCCATTTATTAATTGTTGCTCTTAGAGCCTGTGCTGTTGGTGTTCTGTTCAGGAAGTTTTCTCCTGTACCGATGAGTTCTAGGGTATTCCCCACTTTTTTTTTCTAGCCGATATAATGTGTCTGGTTTTATGTTGAAGTCTTTGATCCACTTGGACTTCAGTTTTGTGCAGGGTGATAAGTATGGATCTATTTTCATTTTTCTACATGTACACATCCAGTTGGACCAGCACCATTTGTTGAAGATACTATCTTTTTTCCATTGTATGGTTTTGGCATCTTTGTCAAAGATCAGGTGTCCATAAGTGTGTGGGTTTATTTCTGGGTCCTCTGTTCGGTTCCATTGATCCACCATTCTGTCTCTATGCCAGTACCATGCAGTTTTTAAAACTGTTGCTCTATAGTACAACTTAAGATCAGGGATGGTGATACCTCTAGAAGATCTTTTATTGTAGAGGACTGTTTTAGCAATTCTGGGTTTCTTGTTATTCCATATGAAGTTGAGAATTTTTCTTTCCAGGTCTGTAAAGAATTGTGTTGGTAATTTGATGGGAATTGCATTGAATCTGTAGATTGCTTTTGGTAAGATGGCCATTTTTACTATGCTAATCCTGCCAAGCCATGAACATGGGAGATCTTTCCATCTTCTGATATCTTCTTCTAATTCTTTCTTCAGAGACTTGAAATTTTTTTCATACAAGTCTTTGACTTCCTTGGTTAGGGTTACTCCAAGGTACCTTATGTCATTTGTGGCTATTGTGAAGGGTGTTGTTTCCCTAATTTCTTTCTCAGCCCTTTTGTCTTTTGTGTACAGGAGGGCTACTGATTTTTTTTTTTTGAGTTAATTTTGTATCCGGCCACTTTGCTGAAGGTGTTTATCAGCTCTAGGAGTTCCCTGGTAAAGTTTTTGGGGTCACTCATGTATACTATCATATCATCTGCAAATAGTGATAATTTGACCTCTTCCTTTCCAATTTGCATCCCCTTGATCTCCTTCAACTGTCTTATTGCTCTAGCAAGGACTTCCAGAACTATGTTGAAGAGATATGGAGAGAGTGGGCAGCCTTGTCTTGTCCCTGATTTCAGTGGGATTGCTTTAAGTTTCTCTCTGTGTAGTTTGATGTTGGCTATAGGCTTGCTGTATATCGCCTTTACTATGATTAGATATGTGCCTTGTATCCCTGATCTCTCCAATACTTTAAACATGAATGGATGTTGGATTTTGTCAAATGCTTTTTCAGCATCTAGGGAGATTATCATGTGGTTTTTTTTCTTTCAGTTTGTTAATATGGTGGATCACATTGATGGATTTCCGTATATTGAACCACCCCTGCATACCTGGGATGAAGCCTACTTGGTCATGGTGGATGATATCTATGATGTGTTCTTGTATTCGGTTTGCGAGTATTTTGTTGAGTATTTTTGTGTCAATGTTCATAAGGGAGATTGGCCTGAAGTTCTCTTTTTTTGTTGGGTCTTTGTGAGGTTTGGGTACCAAGGTGACTTGTTTTGCTTTTTGTTTTACTGTGGTGAGGTTATTTATTTCCTGTGTTTTCTTGAATGTAGCTAGTTTTCTTGGGTTGTATTTTCCCTTCTAGTGTCTTCTGTAATGCTGGATTTGTTTGTAGGTATTGTTGAAATTTGTTTTTGTCATTGAATGAGTTTGGTAATGTCATTAGAATGAATTTGGTAATGTTCCTTCTGTTTCTATTTTGTGGAATAGTTTGAAGAGAACTGGAGTTAGCTCTTTTTTGAATGTCTGGTAGTGAAAGGGTTAGACTAACTTTGTAACCTATATGTCTTCTAAAGCCTATAGCTTTGAGTTTTAGGTTCAGGTTAAGCTAAAGCCTCTTAGTACCTTTCCAGAGAATGGAGGAATGTGACCCTATCTGTGAGGACAGATATAAAAAAAGGCAAGCAATGGCCTTCACTCAGCAAAAAAAAAGGACCAGACCCTTGTCTTTGAGATAGCATTTCTTAGCAACGAACCCAGACTTGTTCTGAGTAGCTTTTGACCTGCAGCCAAAAGTCCGCAGCCCCTAATCTTCAAGGATGAGCTAAGCACCCCCACCTTCTATTGCAGCTGCATCCACACTTGGCAGGACTGGCCAAGCTTGAGCACCTAAGACTAACCAATTATCTTACTTTATAGCTTCCTCATCCAATCCTAAATTGCCAAGACTGCAACTTCAAATCTCCCGCAATTTTTCTTTTAAAAACCTAAAGGCCTTTGTCTCCCTGTGCCACTCTTTGCTGACCGGCAGGGGTGACCCCATTGCGCAATGGTTAATAAACCTCTTGCTTTTTCAACGAGTCTTGGTCTGGGGGAGTTTTTGGGAAGGGCGCAATCTTAAACTCCTGAGCTGTGAGACCCCAGGTCTTACAGTAGAATTCTGCACCAAAACCATCAGGTCCTGGGCTTTTTTTGGATGGGAGACTTTCGATGACTGCTTCTATTTCCTTGGGGGATATAGGACTATTTAATTGATTTACCTGGTCCTGATTTAGCTTTGGTAAGTAGAATCGATCAAGAAAATTGTCCATTTCATTTATATTTTCAAATTTTGTTGTGTATGGACTTTTGAAGTAAGTCCTAATTATTGTTTGGATTTCCTCAGTGTCTGTAGTTATGTCTCCCTTTTCATTTCTGATTTTGTTTATTTGGATGGTGTCTCTCTGCCTTTTAGTTAGCTTGGCTAAGGGTTTGTCTATCTTGTTGATCTTCTCAAAGAACCAGCTCTTGGTTTCATTGATTCTTTGAATTTTTTATTTGTTTCTAATTGATTTCAGCCCTGAGTTTGATTATTTCTAGCCGTCTACTCCTTTTTGGTGTGTCTGCTTCTTCTTTTTCTAGGGTTTTTAAGTGAGCCATTAAGTTGCTTGAATGAGCTGTCTCGAATTTCTTCTTGAAAGCACTTAGTGCTATGAACTTTCCTCTTAGCACTGCTTTCATTGTGTCCCACAGGTTTAGGTATGTTGTATCTTCATTTTCATTGAGTTCTAGGAAGACTTTAATTTCTTTCTTTATTTCTTCCCTGACCCAGCTGTCATTTAGTAGCAAATTTTTCAGTTTCCCTGTGTGTGTAGGCTTTTTGTTATTTCTGTTGTTGTTGAGGTCCAGCTTTATTCCATGGTGATCAGACAGGATACAAGAGATTATTTCAATCTTCTTATATCTGTTGAGGTTCGCTTTGTGACCAACTATATGGTCTATTTTGGAGAAGGTTCCATGAGGTGCTGAGAAGAAGGTAAATTCTTTTGTGTTTGGGTGTAAGGTTCTGTAAATGTCTGTTAGGTGCATTTGATTCATGACCTCTGTTAGAGATATTGTTTCTTTGTTTAATTTCTGTTTAGTTGACCTGTCCTTTGTTGAGAGTGGGGTGTTGAAGTCTCCCACTATTAGTGTGTGGGGATCTATGTGTGGTTTAAGTTTTATCAATGTTTCTTTCACAAATGTGGGTGCCCTTGTATTTGGGGCATAGATGTTCAGGATTGTGATGTCTTCTTGGTGGAATTTTCCCTTGATGAGTATGAAGTGTCCTTCCCCATCTCTTTTGATTAATTTTGGTTGAAAGTCTATTTTATCAGATATTAGAATGGCTACTCCTGCTTGCTTCTTGGGTCCATTTGCTTGGAAAGCCGTCTTCCATCCCTTTACCCTCAGGTAATGTCTATCTTTGTGACTTAGGTGTGTTTCTTGTATACAACAGATTGCTGGGTTTTATTTACGCATCCATTCTGTTAGTCTGTGTCTTTTTATTGGAGAATTAAGTCTATTGATGTTGAGAGAGATTAATGACCAGTGGCTGTTAGATCCTTTGAATGTGATGTTGGCTGTGGTCATACGGTTGTGTGCTTGGTTGCTTTTTGTTTTACTGTAGTGAGGTTATTAATTTCCTGTGTTT
Organism: Psammomys obesus; assembly: GCF_907164565.1. Classification (NCBI taxonomy): domain Eukaryota; kingdom Metazoa; phylum Chordata; class Mammalia; order Rodentia; family Muridae; genus Psammomys; species Psammomys obesus. Next base: position 3,651 of record NW_026595081.1, on the reverse strand, counting down.
TCTTGAATGTAGCTAGTTTTCTTGGGTTGTATTTTCCCTTCTAGTGTCTTCTGTAATGCTGGATTTGTTTGTAGGTATTGTTGAAATTTGTTTTTGTCATTGAATATGTTGTTTTCTCCGTCTATAAGGACTGAGAGTTTTGCTGGGTATAGTAGCCTGGGCTGACATCTGTGTTCTCTTAGGGTCTGCATGATATCCGTCCAGGCCCTTCTGGTTTTCATAGTCTCTGTTGAAAAGTCAGGTGTGATTCTAATGGGTTTGCCATTATATGTTACTTGGCCTTTTTCTATTGCAGCTTTTAGTATTTTTTCTTTGTTCTGTATACTTAAGATTTTGATTATTATGTGGTAGGAGGATTTTCTTTTCTGGTCTAATTTATTGGGTGTTCTGTAGGCCTCTTGTATTCTTATTGGCCTCTCCTTTAAGTTGGGGAAATTTTCTTCAATGATTTTGTTGAAAATATTTTCTGGGCCTTGGTGCAGGGAATCTTCTTTTTCCTCTATTCCTATTATTCTTAGGTTTTGTCTTTTTATGTTGTCTTGAATTTCTTAGACAGTCTGTGTCAGGAATTTTTTAGATTTAACATTTTCTTTGACAGATACATCTATTTCTTCCATTATATCTTCCACACCTGAGATTCTTTCTTCCATTTCTTGTAGCCTATTGGTTATGCTAACCTCTATAGTTCCTGCTTTCTTCCCTAAGTTCTTTCTCTCCACAATTTCTTCCATTTTTTTTTCCAATTCTATCTTCAGGTCTTGAGCCATTTTGTTGGTTTTCTTCACCTGTCTCACTGTATTTTCATGTTTTTCCATCAATTCCTTCAGCTGTTTGTTTGAACAATCCTCTGTTTCTTTTATTTCATTCAGTGATTTAAGCATTTCCTCTCTAAAGGCCACAAACTGTTTGGCTGCAGCTTCCTCCATTTCTTTTTGTATTTTATTTGTTTCCTCTGTTGTCTTCTTCATGAGCATAGATGTTAGGTCATCTTCTTGAATTTCAATTATGTTGGGGTGTCTAGGGCTATTTGCCCCTGGATAACTGGGTTCTGGAGATGCCACATTGCTCTGGCTTTTGTTGGTTGAACTTTTACGCTGTCCTCTACCCATTAGGCTATCTTAGGTGTTTGAGGTTAGTTTCTGGTTGATCCTGGACTCCCTTTGGCAGGAAGATGGTTTTTCCTAAAGGAAGCCTTCTCAGCTTTTTGGATATAGTCACTGGATGGCCGGTATTTTTCAGGAGTTGCTACAGCTCACCTCAGGCATAGAGACCTGGGTGGTAACTGTGGTCCTTATTAGTCGAGAGGGCTCTCCTCTCACCGGGAGAAGTCCTGGAGACAGCTGCCCTCCTTCTGGGTTTCTTGCTGTAAATTTAGTGATCAGCTGCTGTAACCTGTGTGTCCCGTGGTTTGGTTGGTTTTGTTAGGGATAACTGGTTGCCCCTTGGAGCAGTATCTGGGGGTTGATCTCAGGGTTCCCGGTCTTTTGTAGGTCTGAGGTTGGGGCTCTGTGCCCCAGAACCCAAGAGGTAATCTGTGGCGGGTGAGTACTACTCTCCTGGTAACAGCAGGCTATCTGGGGCACAGCAGTTTCCTGGGTTGGGCCAGTCTGTGGAACCTTTTCCGGGGATATACTGGGTTGCCTAAGTCCGTCCCGTTTGCTTCGTTCCTTGTTCCTTGTGAGGGTTTCTCCAGACAGTGACTCCAAGACTCTGGTGTGTGTCTTGGGGCGCACAGTTCTGTCTGTAAGGAGTAGTTAGGTCTCTGGGCTGGCAGCGCGTGCACCTGTCTGCTAGACTGGGTTCCCAATAACTCTGTGCTCTCTGCTTAGGCCCAGATCCGTGATGGCTGGGCGTACTCGCCTGTCTGTGGTCTGTGGTCTGAGAGACTTTCCCCAGGCAAAGCCTAGGTGACCCAAGCAGCACGGTTTCTTCCTTCCCTGTGGGGCCCTCTCCAGACAGAGATTCTTAGTCTCTGTTGCACTGGGATGCGCAGTACCAGTGAGCTGGACACGCAGCCACTCTCCGCGCGGCGGGAGCTCAGTTGTGATGGCGGCGGGTACCTGTGGTCAGCGAGACATTCCAGGGAAAGACTAGGTGACCCATGATCAGACTCGCAACTTTCCTTCCCCGTGGGGTTTTCTTGCGACTGGGACTCCCAGTCTCTGGCACCCTTGTGCCCACCAATCAGCCTGGGAAAGTGATCCGGACACACAGGCGTGTGGCTCCAGCCTGGAGACCCAATGTAGGCTGGGAATTCTTACGGAGACTAAATGATGGCCCTGCTAATGATCCTAGATATAAGTTCCATCTCTTGGTATAGGCCTTAATTCCTTTTTTTTTTTTTTTTTGAGATTTATTTACTTATTATTTATACAGCATTCTGCCTGCATGTGTGCCTGCAGATCAAAAGAGGGCACCAGATCTCATTATAGATGGTTGTGAGCCACCATGTGGTTGGTGGGAATTGAACTCAGCACCTTTGGAGGAACTGTCAGTGCTCTTAACCTCTGAGCCATCTTTCCAGCCCCTTAATTCCTATGTTAAAGTAGCTGTTTACTCCTGTAACATTAATGCCATTGCTGCACCAGTAGGCATATCTTGCCAGGCCAGTCACTGCTGTAGCTCACAGGGCTCACATCTGAGCCTGGTTGGTAATAACCCGTCTCCTCCAATAGCGTGCACAGCACCTTCCAGCACTATGAAAACCAGCCAGTAAGGATGGAGCCTTCAGGCCAGCACCAGTTTGATTTCTCTATGTCCTATGATTCAAGTATAGGATAGCTTCAGCAAATGTAGAGGTAGGTCTGGGAGGCATTGGGGGAGCGAGAATAAATATAATCAAAATATATACATTGTTTGAAATTCTCAAAGGATTAATAAAATATCATTTTTAAAAGGGAAAAAATATTCCGGGTTTCATCTTCTCCTTTTATATACCATCAGTTTCGTATCTCACCCTTAAAAAATAATAGCTTGTATAACTATTGTGTGACTTTTGGTTAGTTTCCAATGAGCATTTTTTCCTTGAGTCTCAGAAGTAACCCTGAGAAATGGGGTTCAGATATATGAAGATGGTATCAGCAGATACAACAGGAATACGAATGAGGGTCTGAGCAGAAAAAAACAATCCCAGGCTGGAGCTGGACATGGCAGAGAGAACAAGACAGCATCCTCCGGCTCCCTGTGCCTCTAGGGCTCATCTGAGTCCCTAGAATTGCTGGCAGCTTGATATCTGTGGGATCAGGATAGCTCTCTGAGTTCTGGCCCCTTTCTTGCAGTTCCTCCGAGTGTTGGGAGCTCTCTGGACAGCTTCCCATTAAATGCCCTGTCAACTGGAACTCAGGGGACCAGAAACTACCCTCACCTTTTTTTGTGCCCGTTAGTTCCCTTTAAATTCTGAGTTGATGCCGCTGTGCGAGTCTCTCAGACTTCATCTTGGCACGACCAACATGACCATGTCCACATGGGGCCACCTTGAGGAGAGAGAAGGATGGTTGCTCCTGTCTACCTGGCACCCACAAACTGCTGAGCTGAGCTGTGGTAGGTCGGTGGGAGGTTACTTTTTTCTTACTGTTAATATCCTGGTGAAATACTGATACTTGTAAAAAAAAAAAAAATACCCCTTACCCCCAAATACATTTGGGTCACTTC
>NW_026595080.1:0-7597 GCF_907164565.1 Psammomys obesus | reverse complement strand
TCAAAACAAAACGACTGCCTACAGATTGGGAAAGAATCTTCACCAACCCTCTATCTGACAGAGGGCTAATATCCAGAATATATAAAGAACTAAAGAAGTTGAAAAGCAACAAATCAAGTAATCCAATTAAAAAATGGGGAACAGAGCTAAACAGAGAGTTCTCGATAGAGGAATATCAAATGGCAGAGAAACACTTAAAGAAATGCTCAACGTCATTAGCCATCAGGGAAATGCAAATCAAAATGACCCTGAGATTTCACCTTACACCCATCAGAATGGCCAAGATGAAAAACTCAAGGGACAACACATGCTGGAGAGGTTGTGGAGAAAGGGGAACCCTTCTCCACTGCTGGTGGGAATGTAAACTGGTACAACCACTCTGGAAATCAATCTGGCGCTTTCTCAGACAACTAGGAATAGCACTTCCTCAAGATCCAGCCATACCACTCCTAGGCATATACCCAAAAGAGGCTCAAGTACACAAAAAGGGCATTTGCTCAACCATGTTTGTAGAAGTTTTATTTGTAATAGCCAGAAGCTGGAAACAACCCAGATGCCCCTCAACTGAAGAATGGATACAGAAATTGTGGTACATCTATACAATGGAGTATTATTCGGCAATGAAAAATAAGGAAATCATGAAATTTGCAGGTAAATGGTGGGACCTGGAAAGGATCATCCTGAGTGAGTTGTCCCAGAAGCAAAAAGACACGCATGGTATATACTCACTCATATAAACATACAACATAGAATAAACCCACTAAAATCTGTACATCTAAACAAACTAAGCAAAAGAGAGGACCCTAATTAAAATGTTTAATCCCCATCCTGAAAGGCAAAGAGGATGGACATCAGAAGAAAAGAAAATAGGAAACAACCTCGGAACCTGCTACAGAGGGCCTCTGAAAGCCAGAAGAAAACAGGAAACAACCTTGGAACCTGCCACAGAGGGCCTCTGAAAGCCTCTGCAGTATAGACTATCAAAGCAGATGCTGAGCCTGATGGACAACTGATGGGCAGAGTGAATGGAATTTTATGTAAGAAGTGGGAAATAGTAAGAGCTGGAGGGGATGGGAACTCCACAAGCAGAGCAACAGAACAAGAGAATTTGAACACAGGGAACTTCCCAGAGACTCATACTCCAACCAAGGACTATTTGTGGAGATAACCCAGAACCCCTGCACAGATGTAGCCCATGGCAGTTCAGTGTCCAAGTGGGTTACATAGTAATGGAAAGAGGGACTGCCTCTGACATAATCTGATTGGCCTGCTCTTTGATCACCTCCCTCTGAGGGGGGAGCAGCCTTACCAGGCCATGGTAGAGGACAATGCAGCCACATTTGATGAGAACTGATAGACTAAGATCAGAAAGGAGAGGAGAACCTCCCCTATCAGCGGACTTGGGGAGGGGCATGCATGCAGAAAGGGGAGGGAGGGTGGGATCGGGAGGGGAGGAGGGAGGGGCTTATGGGGGGATACAAAATGAATAAAGTGTAATTAATAAAATAAAAAAATTAAAATTAAAAAGAAGCCTTATTGACAAGGCTGCCTACTTTCTCCATAACTCTTCAATATAGTACTTGAAGTTCTAGCTAGAGCAATAAGACAATTAAAGGATATCAAGGAGATACAAATTGGAAAGAAATAACTCAATGTATTCTCATTTGCAGATGATATGGTATATGTAAGTGATAGTATATGTAAGTGATCCCCAAAATTCTACCAGGGAACTCCTATGGCTGATAAGAACCTTCAGCAAAGTGGCTGGATAAAACATTAACTAAAAAAACTCAGTAACCTTCCTGTATACAAATGACAATTGGCCTGAGAAAGAAATTAAGAAAACAACATCCTTCACAATAGCCATGAAAAATATAAAGTATCTTGGTGTAACTCTAACCAAGCAAGTGAAATACCTGTATGGCAAGAAATTCCATTCTCTGAAAAAAGAAATTGAAAAAGATAACAGAAAAATCGAAAGATCTCCCATGCTCATGGATCAGTAGAATTAACATATTTAAAATGGCCATCTTACCAAAAACAATCTACAGGTTCAATGTACTTCTCATCAAAACACAAACAAGGTTCTTCATAGACCTTGAAAGAATAATTCTCAACTTCATATGGAAAAACAAACAAAAAACACAGGATAGCTAACACAATCCTATACACTAAAAGAACTTCTTGTCAGAATGGCTAAGAACAAAAACTGAAGTGACAACACATGCTGGTGAGGATGTGGAGAAAGGGGAACCCTCCTCCATTGCTGGTGGGAGTACAAACTTGCACAACCACTTTGGAAATCAATATTGCACTTTTTAGAAGATTGGAAATAGTACTACCCCAAGAAGGCCCAGCTATACCACTTCTGGGCATATATCCAAAAGTTCCTTCACCATTCTGAAAGGACATTTGCTTAACTATATTCACAGTGGCTTTAATAGCCAGAAACTGGAAACAATCTAGATGTTCCTTAACTGAAGAATGGATAAAGAAACTGTGATACATTTACACAATGAAATACTACTCATCTATTAAAATAATGAAATCATGAAATTTGTAGGTAAATGGATGGAACTAGAAAAGATCATCTTGAGCAAGGCAACCCAGACCCAGAAAGACACACATACTATGTACTCACTTTTAAGCAAATATTAGCCATATGTTACAGGATAACTATACTACTATTCACAGACCCAAATAAGCTGAGTAACAAGGAGGGCCCAACGGAGGCCCTCCTTGAATCCCACTCAGATGGGAAAATAGGACAGTGGAAGAGGAAGTAGAGAGGGAACTGGACACAGAGGTTGTTGGGAGGGAGATGAGGTGGTTCAGATCTAGGAGAGTGGGGACAGGACGTTTGAGGGCCTGGAGAGAAAAAGGAAACCAATGGTGGGGGCATCACTGAGAGAAGCTGGAGACCTGGGACAGGGGATGCTACAGGGAGGATATGGGGCTATCTCTAGCTAAGCCTCCTTGCAGCAGGCACAAGAGAGTTGAGTGGGACACCTTCTAGCAAGGCAGGACCTATAGTGGTAGGAAGGAAACACCAATCCACCTACAAAATCTTCAAACCAAAATTTACCCGATGTACAAGATGGGCAGAGATAAAGATAGAGACTAATGGAATGACTAACAGATGCGTGGCCCCACCTGACACCCACCTCATGGGAGAGGGCCAACCCCTGACACCATTAACAATGCTCTATGTTTACAGATAGGAGCCTAACTTAACCATTCTCTGAGAGGGCCCCCATGCACAGCAGCTGATTGAATCAGGTGCTGAGACTCACAGCTAAGCATCAGGCCAAGCTCATGGAGTCCTGTGAAAGAGTTGGGGGTGCGAAGGAAAGAAGGTCCCGCAGGGCACAAGAATACCACAGGAAGACCAACCGAGTCAACTAACCTAGACCCATGGGGGCTTACAGTGGCGGAAGCCCCAACCAAAGGGCATACCTGGACTGGACCTAGGCCCATACACAAAGGTAACTGATGGGCAGTTTGATCTTCATGTGGGTTCCCTAGTAAGAGGAGTCTACGATGTGGACTCTGTTGCCTGCTTTCCATCCCTTTGCCCTAGCCGGGCTGCCTTGCCTGACTGTAGTGAATGAGGATGAACTCAGTCCTGGTGTGACTTGTTGTGTGTTGGGGGGGGGATTTTCTGAGGACAAGGGGAGCAGGATAGGGTGAAGAGGGTGGGAGAGGGGGAAGAGGAGGATAGGGACTACAATTGAAATATAGAGTAAATATGTAATTAAAAATAAATAAATATATGAAGAGCATGAGAAGATGGCAGTCATCAGCAGCTACATAAGGATCTTAAGGCCAGCCTGGGCCACACACATTGTATCCTGTCTCTGAAAACCAAAATTTAAAGACAAAAGCAAAAGTGAAAACAAGACAATAATACCAACACTGCTTTTCTCAGCTATGTGTAGAATGAGACAGTTGGTTGAAAAGTCATGGTCAGGCAGGCTGAACTCTAAATTTGTTCTTTGGATTTATTGACATATAATTCAGATGCTGAAAGGCATATTGGCCAGAAAGGCCAGAAAGGCCAGAGAGGCCACAGAGGTGTGACTTACTGAGTAGAAGGTGAGAAATGGAAACTGGGTTTAGGAAGCTATTTTAAGAGAATTGCTGTAAAGAGCAGTAGAAAAATTGAGTGTTGTAGAGTGGCAGATTTTGTTTTTTGTAAGGTGAGATAATCTTCAGCATGTATAACTATTCACAGGACAGATTCAACAGAAAGGGAGAGGTTGGCTGTAATGGGAGACAGAATGTTCCAGAACAGGGGCACACAAGTTGGCCTGGGGAGAGGCCTTTTTCTCCATGAAGAATGAGATAAAGTATGTATGCTGATGTGGAAATTCATTGCTTATTTCTTTTTCATAATTATCTATTTGGTGTAATTCTTGCAATCTAAAGCATTAGGGCAGGAGAATGTTTTTCCTCAGTTCTTTGCTTTTTTTTTTTTATTATTACTCTTTCCTCTTCTGAAGTCCACTTTCATGCTCACAACATCCTAACACCTGCTATGACCCTCATTTTGATCCCAACAGCTTCATTAACAGTTTCTTTTATTTGAATTCTCATTCTTGACCTTTTGGATGGAACTGAGGTCAATTGCTTACCACCTTAGAATTAACCTTTCTAGCAAAATATTTATACAATTTCAAAGAAAGTAAGAAGAGATGTTTGTTTAAAATTTGAGAAATTGTGTGTGTATGACAAGTGATTCAAATACAGTTAAAGTTATTAACATCAGTTCCTACTTGTGGGTTACCTCTCAAAATTAACAAACCACACAACTTTATTGAAAACAATCGTGTATATGGGGACAGGACACAGAAATTAGAAAATTGAGTAATTTGAAACCATGACACCTTGATCCTTTCTTTGTATCTGTGAAGTCTCCTTAATTTTCTGTCTTAGGTGATCCTACCTAGAATTTTTAATAATGTTTGTATCCATAAACTGCCATAAGTTATAATCTAGTCGAATTACTATTTTCAATGCTAAAGAATTAGTAAGCTCTATTCAAAGGTGAGTCATTCTGTTTCTAAAACAATACAAAATTGGACTTTAAAATTGCTATCTACTGGGGCTGGAGTGATGGCTCAGAGGTTAAGAGCACTGGCTGCTTTTCCAGAGGTCCCAAGTTCAATTCCCAGCAACTACATGATGGCTCACAACCATCTTGTGCCCCCTTCTGGTACACAGACACATATGCAGGCAGAACACTTGTGTACATAATAAATAAATCAATCTTTGAAAAAACAAAGAAATTTAAAAAATTACTATCTACTTATTCTTTCACAATTTCACACACATATGTATATATATTGTACTTTTATCACACACCACTCTCTTCTTTTAACCCATTCCACATATGATGAACCCCTTCTGCTTCCTAATATATTCTCCTCCTACTTTCATGTCTGCTTGTTTTTTTTAAGGCTCTACAGCATTTAATTAGGGTTGCCCGCATGATTCCGAGTGGAATCTATTTACTAGAGCAAGGGAAATTTTTCAGGGACTACACATCTGAACAATATGACTCCTTTTCGCTAGCAACCATTCACTGCCTAAGCTCTTCAGAGTTGGGGTAGAGCCTCATGGGCCCTTTCTCCATTCACAATAGACTGCAGATGCGTAACTTTTGTGTAGGCCTTGTGCAGGTACAGTTTCTGCTCCAAGTTCATGGGTGCAACAGCTGTGTCATATCCAGAAGACAACGTTTCCCAGAACTCCTTCTCATCCTTTGACTGTTACATTCATTCTGTCCCTTTCTGCAACATACCCTGAATTTTGGAAGGGGTGATACAGGTCTGTCATTTAGGGTTGAGCACTTACTCTTAGAACTTCGACCCATTGTGACTGTCTGCACCAAGCATGGCCCCTTGCAAACACAAGCTTCTCTGAGGAAGGCTGCAAGGACACCAATCTGTAGGTATGAACACAAGCATTTTGAAGGCTGTTTGACACTATTGACCTTTAACATCATTGATTCAGTTGTTTTGGCTACCATTATGGTGAAAGTAGATTGAGAGATGATGACAGCTACTGTTTGGAGCTCATTCATTATGTTGGTCTTGTTCCAGAGGAGGCTGTGTATATAACCTCCTTTTTTCAACCAAGGAGAAGCCACAGACTGTCTTTACATAGAAACCATTCTAATTCCAGTGTAATTTCCAGAGTGTGGGGTCTACAGGACTACATGCCCTAACCTGCCTCCTCCATGCCTCTCCATTGACAATGTTTACATCAAACAGCTGCTGGGACAGTGAAGAGCAGTGCAGCTAAAATTACTACAGAATATCTCACTCGTTAACAACTGAGGTTTGTGGCATTTGGGACCATTGCATGCACTAAGATAAAGATGGGGAATATGACAAGAACACTTTTTTGTTTTAGCCAAACTATGAATTTATGCTAAAAAAGATGGGATAAATGAAATCACAATTGCATATTAATGAATTACGTTAAGTAGAAAGATCACAGTTTTGTGAAACTGAAACTTTTTTTTCTGTAGAGGCTGGGCTAATTTTGGAGGTTGAAGTAGGTATACTCATGTTCGTTTTATTTCAACTCTGCAAATGTCTTCTGAGGATAACCCTACACCTGCTACTGTGATAGGTGTTTTGGATCCAAGTCTCAGCCCTCAGGGGACTCACTGCCTCCAGAGGAAGAAAGACAATTAGACAGCCATATGACAGTGTGATAATTGCTGTGATTCAATGGACTACGGAATGCTTTAGGGGCTAAGGAAAAGAATACCAGAAAAAGAGATAGTCATCAGATTTTCAAAGAGCAGAAGACATGACATTAAAACTTCACCTTGAGAATTTTTCTTTCCAGGTCTGTAAAGAATTGTGCTGGTAATTTGATGGAAATTGCATTGAATCTGTAGATTGCTTTTGGTAAGATGGCCATTTTTACTATGTTAATCCTGCCAAGCCATGAACATGGTAGATCTTTCCATCTTCTGATATCTTCTTCTAATTCTTTCTTCAGAGACTTGAAATTTATATGGAATAACAAGAAACTCAGAATTGCTAAAACAATCCTCTACAATAAAAGATCTTTTGGAGGTATCTCCATCCCAGATCTCAAGCTGTACTATAGGGCAACAGTAATAAAAAATGTATGGTACTAGCATAGAAACAGAATGGTGGATCAATGGAACTGAATAGAAGACCCAGAAATAAACCCCCACACTTACAGACACCTGATCTTTGACAAAGATGCCAAAACCATACAATGGAAAAAAGATAGCATGGTGCTGGTCTAACTGGATATCTACATGTAGAAAAATGCAAATAGATCCATACTTATCACCCTGCACAAAACTAAAGTCCAAATGGATCAAAACATAAAACCAGACATATTAAATCGGTTAGAAGAAAAAGTGGGGAACACCCTAGAATTCATTGGTACAGGAGACAACTTCCTGAACAGAACACCAACAGCACAGGCTCTAAGATCAACAATCAATAAATGAGACCTCATGAAACTGAAAAGCTTCTGTAAATCAAAGGACATCATCCTCAAAACAAAACGACTGCCTACAGATTGGGAAAGAATCTTCACCAAC
>NW_026595079.1:0-2486 GCF_907164565.1 Psammomys obesus | reverse complement strand
CCTTCCTTCCTTCCTTCCTTCCTTCCTTCCTTCCTTCCTTCCTTCCTCTCTCTCTGTTTGTCTATTTCAATTTATTCGTTACATATCCTGATTGAAGCCCCCTTCCTCAACTTCTACCATTCCCACCCTCCCTCCTTTTTCCACCATCCCCTTCCCCTAGTCCACTGAAAGGGGGAGTTCTCCCCTGCCATCTGCCCAAAGCTTGTTAAGTCTCACCAGGACTACCTGGACCCTCTTCCTCTGTGGCTTGGCAAGGCGGCATCGCCAGGGGCAAGTGATCAAAGAGCAGGCAATCAAGTTCATGACAGAGACAACCCCTGCTCCCCTTACTTGGGAACCCACATGGAGATTGAGCTGCCAATTGGCTTCTTAGAAGTCAAAAACTGAAAATGAATTTTCTCTGCCTTTGGGCATCTGGGCTGGCTGTGCCCAATTCGCATTTTACGGCCTTTTCTCAGGTCCTTACTTTTCCAGATCCACTTATAACTCAGTCTTGACTTTAGTGGTCCCACAGTAGTCAGTGTAATGTCTCAAAGCAACAAAACTTCTCATTCCTACGCTGGACTAGAGCAATGATCATACCTTGCATAGAGATGAATAAACTATTCATTCACCAGACCTAATCTCCCATTATGCTTACACAGGAAAGTAGTCCCACCATTATAAGTGAGAAGGGGCTATGATATAGCATATTTTATAAAACAATAATTTTCTTTTTCTTTGTGGGAAGGGGACACTCTGTATCTGATGTGAATAGTAATGCAAGGATTATAATAGAAAACAGAGAGGAAAGGTGGTAAATGGCAGCTGAGTGGGAATCAAATGACTTCTTAGTGCAACACCTGGTTTGTCCTGAAGGCAGCATCAGCAGCCTCGGGGAATGATGCTGAACCAGACAGAAGTGAGAAAGAAGCCCCACTAAATCAGGCCAGACGTAAGACTTCTTTGGATAGAACAGACACTTGTATCTCCAATATGTAAATCCCTTAACATTCTTAACACATTCATTCATTTCCCCAGCTTTCCCTCTCATATATCACAGAAAACAAAAATCTGTTTTCTTCACAAGAGAATATCTCAAGGATGAAGATTACTTAGCATTTCTTCTTTCAGTTACCTAATAAAATTTGTGCCCAGTCCAAAATGTATTTCAGTCAAAATAATTTACCACTCTGAAATGTCTCACTTCCTTACAGATTCCCTAAAAGAAATACAACATTTTACAAAATACTTAGATGAGAGCAAGAACTGTGAGTTCCAGTTCTATTACCTGGGCAATGAATTTATATTAACCCAAGAAACTGCCATTGTGTTCAGTTCTTTAACAACCATGCCACATCACTCGCTCATATCAATTGGACAGAAAAGAGCTATGTGTGGCTGGAGGTATCCCAGATTCATCACTCGCTCACATCAACTGGACAGAAAAGAGCTATGTGTGGCTGGAGGTATCCCAGATTCATCAAGTGGGTAATAAAATGGAAATTAGTGAAGGATGTTGAATTATAACCTCCAATGTAGAATGAGATATTGTAGGGCAGTACACAGAAATAGTAAGGAGAGAAATAGCTCCAGAGTGGCATCCATCACTCCAGTCACACTGGAACAAGGCTTCAAAATATTAGGCTGAGCTGGGAGCAAGTAGGTGACTATCTCAGAAAAAACCCGATTTGTCTAGTGATCTCAACTTGTTTTGCTTTTTGTGTTCCTGATTTCCTTCCATCCTCATAGGCTTTTGTGTCCCTTGCTCCTGAGGATAATCCCTTGCTCCTGAGGATAATACCTGTCTATCGCCATGTCCTCTTTTTAGCATGGCTAATTTAGCTGCTTTATATTCTATCTATATTTAAACATGTACTCCCTATTCTTTATCTACATTTCTTCACTTGTCTTAAGCTCATCTGAAAATACACCTAGAGAGGAGTAACTGTAAACAGTAGAATTCTCTCTCTTTCTCTCTCTAGCTATCTCTCTCTCAGCTGATTTTCTGGAGTTTGTGAATTCCAGAAACAGGCCCCATTTCACTGCATCATCAATGCTGGTAGATAGAAGGTCAACAGAGAACCTGAATGAGAGAAAATAAGAAAAACTCAAACTTGCCTTTAAATAAATAATAAAACTCAACAGGCAGTCTATATCTGCCTTCTCATTGGGTAATTTTACAAACAAATTGAAATACAATTATTATCACTATTTTTTTTCCAGAAGACAAATGTGAAGACTCAGAGCAGTAACTATTTTATAAACTGTAATAAAAGAAGAAATAGTGGAAACTGACAACAGAGACTTTACTCTGTTGGATCTTATGCAGTGCTTCAGTGACCAGAACTGAGAAAAAGAAAGTGTTTAAGCTAATGTCATTCTCCTGAGAAGAACACAGAAAGAATACTGAGAGGGCGGAGTTTCTGAGAAAAGAATATTCGTATAACACAGACACAAACACACACACACACACACACACACACACACACACACACACACACACA
>NW_026595078.1:0-2720 GCF_907164565.1 Psammomys obesus | reverse complement strand
GGAAGGAAGGAAGGAAGGAAGGAAGGAAGGAAGGAAGGAAGGAAGGAAGATGAAGCTCTTCTAACCTAAATAATTGCCATCGCCATTATTTTCCTCCTTACCATCATCATAGCACCACCATAGCACCAATACTGTCTATTGAAGCTTACCTTTAAAATATTATTACTAACCACATTTTTATTCCACCAACAACACATGGTAGCATTATTACGCCCATTCTACAGCTGAGAAAACCCAGGCTCCAGAAGATTACATTTTTGCTATTAAGCTAATAAAGCTGACAGTCTAACCGTGACCTGACGCTGAAGTCACCCCAGTCATTTTGAGACCATATCATTTCAACATCAGTCTAGCTGAGGTCAAACCTCAAACTGAGAAAGAATGGTGACAGTGAGGTACCAAGGGTTTTCTCTGTGCTCTCCACCCTCCAAGTGTCCACCGTCCCCTTACCCATACCTTATAAATAGTATCAGAAAGGTAAATTCATTAACATTGCCAGAGGACCTTCCAGTAGAACAGGCTGACCCTGCCCTATTGCCATTTCCCAGTGCTCTAGAATTAGGTCCCTCCTCTGGGTCTTGGCATCGTAAAATGCTGCATAATTTTCACTCTTTTTTTAAAAGAACAAATACTCAGTGAGAGCCAAACTGACCTCCTGCCCACCCACTGATCCTGTCTCTTTCTAAATGTCCCACGAATCTCATTATTCATTTCCTGATTAATAGAGCCAACCTAACCTTCCAGCACAATTGGCAGGCCCTTTGGTCTCTTACAACATAATCAAATTAACTTTATCCCAGCCCATAGAAAAGTTCATACCTCTGCAGGCTTGGCCATGGGGAAACATTTTGTTTGCTGTTCAGCAACTTACACACAGAGGCTGCTAATCAGTTTATTATGAAGAGCTGATTGATACACACACTTCTGGCCCAAACTAATAGTATGTCTGCCCTGTGACTCCCACGGAACAGAAGATAGCATGGTGCTACACCTTGCCCTCAAACTAAAGGCCAGAGCATGGCAATATGGTTCACCGGGATTTTTTTTTTTCAGTTCCTTGGCCTTGGTGGGTTATGAGCCATCAGAAAGAACATAGGCACAAACATGCTCTTGACAGCACTCCCAAGCCCCCAGACCAACAGAGAGGCCCAAGCCCCAGGCACATGCCACTCAACCTGGCCCAGGAGAGCAGAGAAAGGCTCCACACTGCAGCTCCTTCATGGCCACTCAGGATTGGGCTGTCCTGGAATTCAGGACAGGTCAAAACAAGACAGCCCCCCAAAGCAAAGATTCCACCAGCCAGGTGATTTGAGGGCCTCCAAAGCACTTGGCTGTCTAAGTCTTTCCCTAAATTGGCCCATGATTAAGGCGCTTGAGATTTCATCAGCAAGCCACTTCCCGTTAGGAGACACAACTATTGACATCCCCACGGAAATCTGAGTGTGCTTCCTGGGAACAGGCCAGCATGCCACACGAAGACATTAGCAGCGCTCAGCGGGAAGTCCTTAATGAATCTGGAAACTAGCCATGGTTTAAACATGAGTTAGCTCTGGTCCTGTGAACAGCGGCTGCTCTTTCAAGGAAATGAGAATGACAAGCTGCCACAGATCGCATCAGACAGGGCACTTTGTACTGTCCCTCCAGGTGCTGGGGGACAGTGGCAAAGAGCCTCGGACACAGTGGTCAGGTCACACATTTATGAGCTGCAAGGATCGGAAGGAAGAGGCGATTAAGTCAGTGACCGCATGCTGAGAAAAATTAAAGGAAAGGTGTTGAAGAGAAGTGAACGGGTGGCTCTGCCCTCGGAAGCTCCCATGCCAGGGGAAGGGAGGCAGAGAAGAAACAAATCCATATGTAGCTGGGCAGATGGGTCCTTTGACAAAGCACTTACCAGGCAAGCATGGCGCCCTGAGTGTGACCTGCAGAAGCCATGTAAAAAGAACTATGTATGGTGACACACGCTTGAAATCCCAGCTGTGGGAAGGTGGTAGACAGATCCGTGGGGCTTGGAGGCCAGCCAAACCAGCCTAATAGTGATCTCCAGACCCATGAGAAACTGCCACCAAACAAGGGGCATGGCACCTAAGCAACAACAGCCAAGAATGTTCTCTGGCCTCCATACATATGTATGAACGTGCACACACACACATATAAAAATGCGTCACATGTCTACATGGACATGCAAAACCTCAACCATACATACAGTTACAAAAGCAAGGTTAGAGCGGACCTCTGCTGACTCTTGCAGGGAACAGGGAAGAATCATGAGCAAAAGCAGAAGAGCTTTCCAGAGAACAGAACCACAAACATAAGGCTCAGGGCTGGTGAGGACATAGTCAGTAGAATAACAGGAGGCCTGGGTGCTGGAACTACGTCAAAAGAAAAAAAAATGGGACCAAGAAATCGAAACATGATTTAGGACCCATTGCCATGGCAAAGACGTGGCAGATTTTTCATGAAAGGTATGCAAAACTACAGCTTCCAGGACAGTTTTCCTACATGTATGAGGTGGAAAAAACACATACACACAGCCCAGGAGCTAGAGAAATGGCTCATCCTCAGCATGTACTGCTCTTGCACTCCATCCAGAGGCTCACAAGCTCCTGAAACTCCGGCTCCAGGGGATCCAACCCTCTTTTGAACCCCTCAGACACTTGCATTCATACATGTGGGCACACACACACACACACACACACACACACACACACACACACACACAC
>NW_026595077.1:0-6995 GCF_907164565.1 Psammomys obesus | reverse complement strand
TCCCACCATTTACCTGCAAATTTCATGATTTCCTTATTTTTCATTGCTGAGTAATATTCCATTTTATAGATGTACCACAGTTTCTGCATCCATTCTTCAGTTGAGGGGCATCTGGGCTGTTTCCAGCTTCTGGCTATTACAAATAAAGCTGCTACAAACATGGTTGAGCAAATGTCCTTTTTGTGTACTTGAGCCTCTTTTGGGTATATGCCTAGGAGTGGTATGACTGGATCTTGAGGAAGCGCTATTCCTAGTTGTCTGAGAAAGCGCCAGATTGATTTCCAGAGTGGTTGTACCAGTTTACATTCCCACCAACAGTTGAGGAGGGTTCCCCTTTCTCCACAACCTCTCCAGCATGTGTTGTCCCTTGAGTTTTTCATCTTGGCCATTCTGATGGGTGTAAGGTGAAATCTCAGGGTTGTTTTGATTTGCATTTCCCTAATGGCTAATGAGGTTGAGCATTTCTTTAAGTGCTTCTCTGCCATTCGATATTCCTCTACAGAGAATTCTCTCTTTAGCTCTGTTCCCCATTTTTTCAGTGGATTACTTGGTTTGCTGCTTTTCAGCTTCTTTAGTTCTTTATATATACTGGATATGAGTCCTCTGTCAGATAAAGGGTTGGTGATGATTCTTTCCCAATCTGTAGGCAGTCGCTTTGTTTTGATGACGGTGTCCTTTGCTTTACAGAAGATTTTCAATTTCATGAGGTCCCATTTATTGATTGTTGCTCTTAGAGCCTGCGCTGTTGGTGTTCTATTCAGGAAGTTTTCTCCTATACCAATGAGTTCTAGTGTATTACCCACTTTTTTTCCTAGCCAACTTAATGTGTCTGGTTTTATGTTGAGATCTTTGATCCACTTGGACTTCAGTTTTGTGCAGGGTGATAAGTATGGATCTATTTTCATTTTTCTATATGTAGACATCCAGTTGGACCAGCACCATTTGTTGAAGATGCTATCTCTTTTCCATTGTATGGTTTTGGCATCTTTGTCAAAAATCAGGTGTCTGTAAGTGTGTGGGTTTATTTCTGGGTCTTCTGTTCAGTTCCATTGATCCACCATTCTGTTTCTATGCCAGTACCATGCAGTTTTTATAACTGTTGCTCTATAGTACAGCTTGAGATCAGGGATGGAGATACCTCCAGAAGATCTTTTATTGTAGAGGATTGTTTTAGCAATTCTGGGTTTATTGTTATTCCATATGAAGTTGAGAATTTTTCTTTCCAGGTCTGTAAAGAATTGTGTTGGCAATTTGATGGGAATTGCATTAAATCTGTAGATTGCTTTTGGTAAGATGGCCATTTTTACTATGTTAATCCTGCCAAGCCATGAGCATGGGAGATCTTTCCATCTTCTCATATCTTCTTCTAATTCTTTCTTCAGAGACTTGAAATTTTTTTCATACAAGTCTTTGACTTGCTTGGTTAGGGTTACACCAAGGTACTTTATGTTCTTTGTGGCTATTGTGAAGGGTGTTGTTTCTCTAATTTCTTTCTCAGCCCTTTTGTCTTTTGTATACAGGAGTGCTACTGATTTTTTTGAGTTAATTTTGTATCCGGCCACTTTGCTGAAGGTGTTTATCAGCTGTAGGAGTTCCCTGGTAGAGTTTTTGGGGTCACTCATATATACTATCATATCATCTGCAAATAGTGATAATTTGACTTCTTCGTTTCCAATCTGTATCCCCTTGATCTCCTTCAACTGTCTTATTGCTCTAACAAGGACTTCCAGCACTATGTTGAAGAGATATGGAGAGAGTGGACAGCCTTATCTTGTCCCTGATTTCAGTGGGATTGCTTTAAGTTTCTCTCCGTTCAGTTTGATGTTGGCTATAGGCTTGCTGTATATCGCCTTTACTATGTTTAGATATGTGCCTTGTATCCCTGATCTCTCCAGTACTTTAAACATGAATGGATGTTGGATTTTGTCAAATGCTTTTTCAGCATCTAGGGAGATTATCATGTGGTTTTTTTCTTTCAGTTTGTTAATATGGTGGATCACATTGATGGATTTCCGTATATTGAACCGCAGTGTACATTTTATGTTACATCTATTTAGTTTCTAGTAAAGCAGACCATTGTGTTTATGTGTTCACTACAGACAGTTTGACACTCCTAACCTTTATAGAAGTTATGTTATTACATATTTTTGTTTTGTGTATTTACATCTTGGTATATGCTTGTAACCACTAAATATCTTTCCAGCACCCATTTCTAATTCTTAAAATTGCATTTTCAAATATTTTACTTAAGTCAATATTATTAAAACTTTCCCCTAAGGTTTGTTTTTATGAGCATTTACTCCAATTTATGATTTGCATTTTAATTTGTTAATATTGCAGAGTAAAGTGATTCCTCAAATTCTTTACAACCTAGCCAAGAAGAGTATACAGAAAGCTGGAAGGAGTGTGAACAGCTGTCTCAGTTGGCAAAAGCATTTTCTCTGTGAGTATGAGAGTCTGAATTTGAATCCACAAAATCCATGGAAACAGACCGGCATGTCTTCTTTTATTCATAGCATAAAGAGACTAGTGTATCCTGAGCGATCACTGACCAGCAAACTTAGCTACAGTGTTTGGGTTCCAGTTCAGTGAGAGATCCTGCCTCAACTCAGTAGATAGAGAGACACGTACAGAGAGAAACATCTTACATCCTATATCCACCATTACATGAACATTCATAGGTGCACACAGCTGCACACTCAAGCGCATATACTATACATACTTACAGGCACACACACTTTGAGTAGGGCTATGATACAGATGTAAGTATAAATAAGAGAAAGATAGACAATAGAACCCCTTAAGCCTATCATGGACATAAAATCCCATTCTTAAATATATATATATAATGTTTTATACATACATATTATATATTTATATGTTATATAAAATATATCTAACATATATTTAGCATATGTGTTAGGCTGTGTCAGTTTTGAGAAATATGAATTAGGATAGAATAAGAATACCAGTGACTGCTGCATAGGAATTTGAAGTCTAGTCAAGGGCTTGACTTTGTAAAGGTAAAAGCAAGTAAAGTGGGGGTGAGTTTAATGGGTCCTATTCTGGCTCCTTGGGCCTTTGGTAAGGAAAACATCTAATGGATCAAGGGTGCAGGGAATCATATGAAAGGAGGGGAGTTAGTATGATATGGAAAGGATAGGAGCTCTACAAGGACCAAATATATCCGGGCACAGGGTCTTTTCTGAGACTGACACTCAACCAAGGACCATCTATGGATATAACCTAGAACTTCTGCTCGGATGTGGCCCGTGGTAGCTCAGTAACCAAGTAGTTTTCCAAAGTAAGGGGAAAACGGACTATTTCTAACAGGATCTCAAGGGCAGGCTGTTTGACCCCCCCCCAAGGGGAGGAGCAGTCTGTTAGGCCACAGAGGAGGACTTTGCAGTCAGCCCTGAAGATACCTGATAAAACAGGGTCAAATGAAAGGGGAGGAGGTCCTCCCCTATCAGTGGACTTGGAAAGGGGCAGGGAGGAGAACAGGGAGGGAGTGTGGGGTTGGGGAGGGAATGAGGGAGCGGGATACAGCTGGGACACAGAGTTAACAAAATGTAACTAAAAAGAAAAATAAAATTAAAAAAATAAAAAATAATAAAAAAATAATAAAAGTAAAAATAAGATTATTTTAAATGTGGTAAACGACCCAAGCAAAGAATGATAGCCTATAATAACATGTATAACTCAGGAATGAAGAAGCTTCAGCATGGAAGCCAATATCAATCAGATGTAAAAAGAAATAGATTTAAAATTTCTTGTTTGAGAATTGCACACATGTGTATTGTAATGATTGTATCTACTCCTCTGTTTCCTCCATCAAATTTTCTAGGTGTTCCTTCACATGTCTACCTCCCAACTTCATGTCTTTTAACTTGTTTTCCTCGAGTAATTCACTAAGCTCTTTTAGTGCTCCTATATGCTCTTGGGGATGTGGCCATCTTCTGGAGCCTGAACAGCCTGCCCGGATACACACTCCCAGAGAAGAAGGGTTTTCTCTCACCCAACAGCTATTAATCGCCAATGGCATGTTAGTTACTATGAGGAGAATTGGGCTACACAATAATCTAGATGACAGATAAGGATTTTAGACTTTATTCTGCAAACGTTTGAGATAAAATTCTATTGACAACACTTTATTTAGAAATGCAGACACTTCCTTATTAACTTAAAACATGACAATTTTGAGTGAAAATGTTAAAACCATGGATCACTTTTCTTATTTACCCCAATGCTATATAATTCTAACTTTGATTCTGTGTCTTGTTGACCTGAAAATCTCCTATTAGTAAATGGGCAGCTAAAAAGCAATGAATAATTTAGCTTAATATGATGGAATGATTATGACTTCGAGAATAAACACCCATGTTTTCATTTTATGTTCTGATAGAAATAATATTTATTTTATTATTAGTCTTGATTTTCCTTAACCTATTTTTCATAAAATATATATGATAGTATTTAACTCTTGGGGTTATTTTGAAACTAATTTAAAATATAATAAATGTAATGAGAGAAGTAATAGTACAAATTTATGAATCATTTTACTGAGGAAGGCAAATATCAAAAGTAGCCACTTAATCAATTATAACTCAGTTTTTCAATTTGTATATTCATGGTCATTTTCTTTTGACACAGCTAATTTAATTAATCATATAATAGATTCTATTGAATTCTTAATTATAGTATGTATCTCATGATCTAATTATAGATTTATCTTTTAATAATATATGAGCAATTTGTGCTTTATAAATAATTTTTTGGAATTATGTAAACTGAAATTGCAAAGTTCATAAACATCTCCCCAAATAAACAATATTACACAGAGATGTTTAGTATGGGTATTCTCAGATTAGTTTATATGCAAATATAAATAAATGGTAATAGGTTATATGTAAATAAGTCATTACTTTTATCAAAATAAATAGTTATAAAAATAAGCTTACAGGGTGAAAATGATTAAAATAATATTTATTACAAAACTTCAGAATTTAATCATTGTTTTTGTTAAATATTTTGGTGTTTATTTTATTTTTTCTTACTACACCAACTTAATAAAGTTATATATAATTCAAATACTTTTATTTTTTTCATTGTTTTTCTTAGAGTTACCTTTTATTCTTAACTTAATATTTTTTATTCTTTGAGAATTTTTTATTATTAATTACACTTTATTCATTTTGTATTCCCCCATAAGCCCCTCCCTCCTCCCCTCCCGGCCCCACCCTCCCCCCTTTCTGCATGCATGCCCCTCCCCAAGTCCACTGATAGGGGAGGTCCTCCTCTCCTTTCTGATCTTAGTCTATCAGTTCTCATCAGAAGTGGCTGCATTGTCAGGGTTCTAGGTTATCTCCACGAATAGTCCTTGGTTGGAGTATGAGTCTCTGGGAAGTTCCCTGTGTTCAAATTTTCTTGTTCTGTTGCTCTCCTTGTGGAGTTCCTGTCCTCTCCAGCTCTTACTATTTCCCACTTCTGACATAAAATTCCATTCACTCTGCCCATCAGTTGGCCATCAGGCTCAGCATCTGCTTTGACAGTCTGCACTTCAGAGGCTTTCAGAGGCCCTCTGTGGCAGGTTCCCGGTTGTTTCCTGTTTTCTTCTGGCTTTCACAGGCCCTCTGTAGCAAGTTCCTAGGTTGTTTCCCGTTTTCTTTTTCTCCTGATGTCCATCCTCTTTCCCTTTCAGGATGGGGATTGAACATTTTAGTTAGGGTCCTCTCTTTTGCATAGTTTGTTTAGATGTACAGGTTTTAGTGGGTTTATTCTATGTTGTATGTTTATATGAGTGAGTATATACCATGCTTGTCTTTTTGCTTCTGGGACAACTCACTCAGGATGATCCTTTCCAGTTCCCACCATTTACCTGCAAATTTCATGATTTCCTTATTTTTCATTGCTGAGTAATATTCCATTTTATAGATGTACCACAGTTTCTGCATCCATTCTTCAGTTGAGGGGCATCTGGGCTGTTTCCAGCTTCTGGCTATTACAAATAAAGCTGCTACAAACATGGTTGAGCAAATGTCCTTTTTGTGTACTTGAGCCTCTTTTGGGTATATGCCTAGGAGTGGTATGACTGGATCTTGAGGAAGCGCTATTCCTAGTTGTCTGAGAAAGCGCCAGATTGATTTCCAGAGTGGTTGTACCAGTTTACATTCCCACCAACAGTTGAGGAGGGTTCCCCTTTCTCCACAACCTCTCCAGCATGTGTTGTCCCTTGAGTTTTTCATCTTGGCCATTCTGATGGGTGTAAGGTGAAATCTCAGGGTTGTTTTGATTTGCATTTCCCTAATGGCTAATGAGGTTGAGCATTTCTTTAAGTGCTTCTCTGCCATTCGATATTCCTCTACAGAGAATTCTCTCTTTAGCTCTGTTCCCCATTTTTTCAGTGGATTACTTGGTTTGCTGCTTTTCAGCTTCTTTAGTTCTTTATATATACTGGATATGAGTCCTCTGTCAGATAAAGGGTTGGTGATGATTCTTTCCCAATCTGTAGGCAGTCGCTTTGTTTTGATGACGGTGTCCTTTGCTTTACAGAAGATTTTCAATTTCATGAGGTCCCATTTATTGATTGTTGCTCTTAGAGCCTGCGCTGTTGGTGTTCTATTCAGGAAGTTTTCTCCTATACCAATGAGTTCTAGTGTATTACCCACTTTTTTTCCTAGCCAACTTAATGTGTCTGGTTTTATGTTGAGATCTTTGATCCACTTGGACTTCAGTTTTGTGCAGGGTGATAAGTATGGATCTATTTTCATTTTTCTATATGTAGACATCCAGTTGGACCAGCACCATTTGTTGAAGATGCTATCTCTTTTCCATTGTATGGTTTTGGCATCTTTGTCAAAAATCAGGTGTCTGTAAGTGTGTGGGTTTATTTCTGGGTCTTCTGTTCAGTTCCATTGATCCACCATTCTGTTTCTATGCCAGTACCATGCAGTTTTTATAACTGTTGCTCTATAGTACAGCTTGAGATCAGGGAT
>NW_026595076.1:0-1005 GCF_907164565.1 Psammomys obesus | reverse complement strand
CACACACACACACACACACACACACACACACACACACACACACACACCAACCAGATCCCAGAACCCACATATGAGGGAGAGAGATAGCATTTGTCTTTCTGAGACTGAGTTACCTTACTTAATGTAATGTTTTCAGTTTCATCCATTCTCCTGCAAATTTCAGAATTTCAATTTGGAATAAAATTCTATTGTGCACAAAATACACATTTTCCTTATCTGCTCATCACTACTGTACATCCAGGTTTGTAGTGAAAGTTTTTCTGTTTTTAAAAACTCAGTTATGTTAAACATGTTTCTGCTTTAATCCCAGGTGTGGGATATGGGACTGCTTCAGACTGTTGACAGCAGCAGGCTATTTGTCTCACAAAGGCTCAGAAGGGCATGATTTTTGTCAGCTGTAAATAGTTTAATTTTGAGGATTCTTGAGGGGCTATAAATGCCAGAGCCCAGAGAAAGGGAGGGGCTCTGAGAAAGAATGGTGCTCCCCTCTGCTGCTCCTGGTTGCTATTGATCCAGTTTGATGAGAAGTTGGAGATATCCTGATACAAAAATTAGACTTGCAGCAAGGAACTCAACAACCCTAACCAGTGGAAAGTAGCCTAAGTGAACTCTGGCTCCCTCCCCACTAACCTTCTTTCTCTCCTACCTGGTGTTGAGCATTTTCTCGTCATTTTCTATTTACATATTTAAGTATTTGATGGAGACCATCTACCTTTCAGAATCATTTTATTGCATGAGTGCTTTAGTTTAGAAAAAAAAAATTACTCAAGTTTGTGTAGTCCTGAGGCGTTTTTAGTTTATTTTTTTTAAATATTTTTATATAAGACTCTGTCCCTTAGGTTCTATGTCAATTACATAAATTGCTTTAAAGAAAATTTAAAAATAGTAATTTTTTCCTCCAAGCATAATAGGTAATCATTGGGATCGCATGCGTGAAATTAGCTTTAGTGTTCACCAGTGCCAGTTTAGCTGGGTATTAAACTTTTCCTGCAACTACAAAAACAT
>NW_026595075.1:0-4740 GCF_907164565.1 Psammomys obesus | reverse complement strand
TCCTTTTCCCCTGTGGCCTGTTAAGGCAGTCCTACTAGGGAAAAATTATCTAAAAGCAAGCAAGTCTGTGTTCAATGCAGTCCCCACTTCCCTTCCTAGAGGACCCACTTGGAGCCGAAGCTGCCCATCTGCTACGTCTTTGTAGGGGGCCTAGGTCCAGCTTGGGCATGGTTCTTTGTTGATGCTTCAGTCTCAGTAAGCCCCTCGGGGCCCTGGTTTGTTGGCTCTGTTCTTCTTGTAGAGCTCCTGTCACCTCCGGGTGTTTTTTTTTTTTCTCTCTCTCTCTTTCCTCCCACTTTTCCCCAAGATGCCCTATGCATCACCCAATGTTTGGCTGTGAGTATTAGTTTCTGTTTTGAGGTGGTGCTGGGTAGAGTCTCTCAGTGGACATCTCTGTCAGTCTCCTGTCTGCAAGTTTAGCAGAGCATCATTAGTGTCAGGGGTTGGCAGTCTCTGATAGGGTTGGGTCTTTAGTTGGGCCAGGCTTTGGCTGGGCATTCCCTTGGTGGTTCAATGGTAGAATTTTTTGCCTCCCTCATCCTCTTATGTGTGCTTTTTCTTTGCAACCAAGCCTATTTTGAGTTTTTGCAACTGTCACATCTTCCTAAGTTGCTTTTCATTTACTGTTATTGCTGTAGTGCTAAAAGAAGCCGCAGTATCTATGTTAGTTCACCATTCCTCCTTCAGAGGACACAAAGTTCAAAAGGCAAAGAGATCAACTCACATACAGGAGACTTTGATTGAGACAGACCTCTCTGTTGATCTGATGAAGGCTTTCAACAGCTCACAAAGCCAGGCACTTCCTTAGGACCCAGTAAGGAGCTGAGTCACTCTGCCTTTTCTTTTTACTGAGAATGTAGTGCCTTGGCATTTTAGGCTCTGCCCCTTTTCTTACAGATTTTAGAATTCATTTGTCAAATATTCTCCTGGTTTTTTTTATGGGAATGTGATAATTTTATAAATAAGTTTCTGAAAAACTGACAGTTTAGCAATTCTGAGCCTTCTAACCTATGCATTTAGAGCATCTATTATTATACTTGTGCTTTTAGTCAGAATTTTATAGTTTACCACAAATAGATAATGTGCATTTTTTAATTAAATTTATTCCTAAATATTTCATTTTTGTGTGCTGTTGTAAATGGCATTAAAATTTTTTAACTTATGGTTATGTATTAGCTAAATGGTTTCAGCTTTATTTTTAATCACGTACACATGATTCAGTTTCTGTCATCATTTTAATTGTATCTTCTAACCTGTTATGCATACGTATTTATACATTACGTATGTACACACCACCTTTTATGTCCCCTCCTTACTCATATCGTTCTCATAGCTTTTCTCAGTAATCTCATTAGGAGGCCCATGTGGCTTATCTCACCCTGGCTGTTGGGCATTTCTGCCTTCTACTCCGATCCACTGTGAGCGTAAGCCTCGTTTTCCTCTGCTAAGGGGAGTATGTTCACTGTGAGGCTTATGCGGGGACAGCCAGAAATAGTGTTTATTGATTGTTCTTGACGTGAATGAGTGATTAACTTCCTCCATAACCTTTCTGTAGCTATGAAATCCTCATTTGTCCTTCCTTGTGTTTGCAGGATGCTTGCATTTAGATTTCCTGGCAAAGCCTGGGGCTTTTTTAATTTTAATTTTAATTTTTCACAACTCATTCATTATATATCCCG
Organism: Psammomys obesus; assembly: GCF_907164565.1. Lineage (NCBI taxonomy): Eukaryota > Metazoa > Chordata > Mammalia > Rodentia > Muridae > Psammomys > Psammomys obesus. Next base: position 3,061 of record NW_026595075.1, on the reverse strand, counting down.
TTTGAAGGCCTCTCCCTCCCTCTTCCCTTCTATCTTCTTCCCAAAGTCCACTGAAGAGGAAGTTCTCCTCCTTTGCCATCTGCCTACAGCTTATCAAGTCTCATCAGGACTGCCTGGATCCTCTTCCTCAGTGGCCTGGCAAGGCTGTACCACCAGTGGCAAGTGATCAAAGAGCAGGAAACTGAGTTCATGACAGAGGCAGCCCCTGCTCCCCTTACTCAGAGACCCACAGGGAGACTATAGTTGGCTACATCTGAGCAGGGGATCTAGGTCCTCTCCATATTGATGGTCCTCTGAAAGGTTCACCCAACAGGGGGATTGAAGCAGATGCTGAGACTCACAGCCAAACTTTGGGCAGAGCACAGCTAGTGTTGTGGAAGAAGGAGGTGGGGGATAGAAGGACATGGAAGGGACATGAGCCCCACAGGGAGACCAACAAAGCTAAAAAATCTGAGCCTAGGGGATCCTGCAGAGACTGATACACCAACCCAGACACTATTTTGTTCTTAATTCTCTTCACAATAACTGTGAGTAAGAACGAGTTGGTTGGAATCTTTCCTTTGCTCATTTTAAGGTAACTTTATCTTTGTTTTTTGTTTTTTTTTTTTTTTTTTTGAAAACTGAACTAAAGCCCTGTCACCCTCAAGGCTCACTATATAGTGGGGGAACTTTCATGTGTGGTTTTGGGGTGTGATGAAAGATATGGACCTGTAATTTCTGGAATCTTTACTTCTGATCTTTGCCTCTTTCATTCTCCCTTTCCTTTGTTGTGTTTGATCTGCTCACTGCAGTCTTCTGTGATTTTCAGGTCTGAGACTCTCACATCCCTGACCCCAAGACAGCTCTGTGGTGCAAGAACTCCCTGCACAGCTTATACAACTGAGTTGGGCTCCTCACTCAGAAAGGATGGACATCATAAGAGGGAGAAAACAGGGACCAGGACAGGTGCCTACCACAGAGGGCCTCTGAAAGACTCTACCCAGCAGGGTATTAAAGCAGATGCTGACACTCATAGCTAAACTCTGGGCAGAGTGCAGGAAATCTTATGAAAGAAAGGGGATACAGAAAGACCTGGAGGGGACAGGATCTCCACAAGGAGGGCAACAGAACCAAAAAATCTAGGCCTAGGGGTCTTTTCTGAGACTGATACTCAAACCAAGGAGCATTCATGGAAATAACTCAGAACCCCTGCACAGATGTAGCCCATGACAGCTCAGTGTCCAAGTGAGTTCCAAGTGAGTTCCCTAGTAAGGAGAACAGGGACTGTCTCTGACATGAACTCAGTGGCTGGCTCTTTGATTACCTCCCCCTGAGGGGGAAGCAGCCTTACCAGGAAGACAATGTACACAGTCTTGATGAGTCCTGATAGACTAGGGTCAGATGGGAGGGAAGGAGTACCTCCCTTATCAGTGGACTTGGGGAGGGGCATGGGATGAGAAAAGGGAAGGCAAGATTGGGAGGGAATGAGGGAGGGAGCTACAGATGGGATAAAAAGTGAATAAATTGTAATAAATAAATAAAAAGATGGTTTTTCTCTTGCACAGTGTAGAAGCAGTGAGTGATGGATTCTGGTGCTCAGATCATTCTCTCTGTTTTATGTAGTTCTTTACCCCAGCTCAGAGAACAGTGCCACAGAATGAGGATGGGCCTCCCCACCTCTGTCAGCTTGCTCTACACGCAATCACTCAGAGACATGCTGATCTTTTCAGTCTAGATGCTGTCAAGCTGGTGATCAACAGCAACCATCCACAGAAGGTATTTTTGTGAGGTTCACAGAACAGCCAGTTCAGAAGCACCCCTGGCAAGCCCTTGCACCATTCCGTGTGACTGGTACTAGAGATGCCTGGGGTTTTGTGCCCGAGTCCTCAGTCTGTGATTTGCTGTGTTACAAAATTTTACAAACCACCACCCAAGTTGGTCTCAGCTCTTCAGATCTGCTGTTTGCCTGCCTCTGCCTCAGAAAGCACAGGATGCCACTGAAGCCTCCTCTCCCTGAAGATACTTCAAGTCTGTCTTTGTGTTATTTGTCTTTCAAGTGGCTCATGTAGTCTAGTTCTCCACTCCTCAAACTTAGATACTAGTTCTTGTATTTCTACCCAGTGATTTTTGCTCTTGTCAAATGTTATACATTGCATTTCCCTAAACCCACTTTTTTCCAATTCTTTTATGTTTCCCAAGCTCAGACAAATGCTTATTTCTTACAGAATATTTCCCAGACCCTCTTTCCTGACCCAGACTCTAATAGTCTCATGGTGAGCCATTCTAAACTCCATTTGTCACAGGTCCATTCAGGGCCCTGCAGTTGACCTCTGCTGTGTTCCAAATACACCACTAAACTTTGCTGTGGGCCCCTCTGTGCTGCCCACAGCTGCAGAGCTCCTGACCTCCGGGTAGCACTCTGCCATCTTCATGGAGCCCTCCCCTCATCTCTGACCAAATGGCCACATAAAGGAACTGACTGAGTCCTACCCTGAGATCTGGACAGACCCCCGGGAATGCAGCAGTCAGAGTTCAGGCTCACTCAACTGAGCAAAGAGTGGAGCTGCTGTCAGTATCTTCAAGGATAGCTTGTCACAGTCTCAGGACCCTCACTGAGTTTTATCATAATGACAGCAACTTTACTGGTTCCAAGTATATTAATGACAGGGCTAGTGATGTTATGCAGACCCTATGCCCTGTTGTTCATCAAAAGCGGAAACCAAATCCTGACAAGTGAGTAAAGTTTTGATACTTTAATCATACCTGTGGCTTTCCCTTTGTACTGACTTTAAAAGTTAACATTTATAATTTACTTTTCAGAGTAAGAGGTTCCTTATAACATTTCCATACCTTTTTTTGTTGTGGTTGATTTCTCCCTTCCTGTTATCTCCCTGCCCCCTTTCCTTTTTTGCCCCCAATATTCCCTCTTGTACTAGAATATTTTATGCTTTCTATTGTCTTTTTTATTCCACCATTAAATCTTCTTTTCCCCCATTCCATTTTCTCTAATTTCCTGGAAAGTTCCCATATTTATTCACACACACACACACACACACACACACACACACACACACACACACAC
>NW_026595074.1:0-3779 GCF_907164565.1 Psammomys obesus | reverse complement strand
CACACACACACACACACACACACACACACACAACACGAAAGAAAACCAACACACACACACAAAGTCCATTTGTCTCAAATATCCTTTCATCTCCTTCTTTCATGAACAGATTCATTTCTAAGAATTATCCCAGTCTCTCCAGAAGATGTGCCCTAAACCTTACACCATGCGTGTGCATGTGCACATTCACGAGCATGAAACCAGGCTGCGTTAGGTGTACCAGAGCATTCATCCGACACCCTGAGCTGGACCCCTCCCCACAGAGCCCTGCACTGAGAGCATCTATTTCTCTGTGGTTGAAGAAGAGACTATTCATTAGATCCGGCTGTTTAGACGGAACGCGGAACAAGGCCAGTGCCTGACTCTCCCTTGCCAAATGAAACTAAGCTGCAAAGGAATTGCCTTTACCAAAAATAAAAACAAGGAGATGTTTACTTAAAGCAAAAGCAAACCCCCGTCATATATAACTTAACTTCTCTATCTACCTTATACTTTCTGTTAAAATTTGCTTCCAACACTATAACCAAAGGCAACTTGGAGAAGGAAAGGGATGATTTCACCATCAAGAGACAGGAATTGAAGCAGAGACCAAGGAGGGATGCTGCTTCCTCGCTGGCTGTCTCTGGCTTCCGCAGCTGCCTTGCTTAGGTAGTCCAGGCCCACCTACCTAGGGACGGCACTGTAAAGCTGGAAATTCAGCACTTCTCAATATAGATCTCTAGAAGAGTTGGATGACTTCTCTCGGTCACACGTTAAGTGTCCAGGGCCATTATTTGTGCCAGCTGTGCTGTGTGTGATGCAGTTATATTGCCCTTCTCTGTCAAGTAAGGTTAAAACAAATTGTCCTCTAGTTAAGATCAAGTCACTGAAAATTCAGGGGAAGATCTTACAGTTTTCAATATTTTTTTTTCCTGAGATACCTCACATCCACCAGCAGAAATGCATTTTCTAATTAATGTCAATATACCTTGGTTTCACACTAATATGGTCACAGAATGAAGGGAATCTTTAAAACTTATGACGGTTTTACAATTAATAGAAACAAGCTTTAGACTCCAGGACTCCCGAGAAGAGTTTAAAACCAATGAAAGTTGTATGTACCATTTTCTCAGCCTGAAAGTTTTTCTTTCATATTTACTAAAGGGAATTTAAGCTCTAAAAGAAGTAAGAAATTCCAAAAGACTGGTTTAACCTTCCCGATTTTAGACAGACGAATATTTAAAGTTAAGAGAGATTAAGTAGATATATAGATTATTTACATATAATTCTATAATGTGAGATACATACGTACATAAAAAGTTACAGAATACATTCATGAATTCCCCCAGTTCTGTATGGCTTTTCTGTATTTTCCAATTTGACTGTTTTCTTTTGGGGGGGCAGTTGTATGCATATCTCTGTCTTGTGTGTTTGTGTGGCCGTTATAATAAAGCAGCTAATGAAGAGACCCAGATACTGAGGACTCCATTGCACAGATGAAGAAACTGGGGCTGCGAAGCTGTCATTTTCCCGAGAAACACAGTTCTCTCTTCCCTTAACCCTCCCCATCTTCATTTCTGGCTCCTATGACTAGAGGACACCTTAAAAGATTGCTACCAAAAATGGGTTTCCAATAAAAAACATATTGCGTTTTCAGAATTTCAGGCACCTCCTGACATCTAGAAACCCCCAAACTAGTTCCTAACAAAACACAGTCATAAAGCTGTCAAGATGAGGACGTGGCCTACTGGACCAACAACCACCATCATCACGTTCTTTTCCAATCCAACCACAAAAGTTTCACAGTTAATTATCATTATGCACCTGTCCCATTGGTGATTATGCCCTGGCAGAATGCTTGGGAGTGGAATAATGTGGCATTAAAAGCTCGTGTCATAATGCTCAGGGACGCCCCCTTTCCACAAGTCTGTCTCTGAATGTATGTCAGCAAGAACACCCTCACGGTAGAACAGCCAAGAGTCTCCACAGGAGCCAATGGCGGTGGTTTTCCGGCATCATTGCAGGGAGTGGAGCCTGGATAAGCTGAACACGACTGTTTACAAAAGATCCAACACCAGCATGGGTTGTGGGACAGGCACAGGACCCCTCTTCCACAGTGTTGAATACAAATGACTCTATTACCATCATGTATCTCCAACGTGAAATTTGGGGTCTTGTCTAAGACCCCAAATTGTTGTGACAATATCCCCGACACTGGCAATCTGAGGAAACAAGGGTTTATTTTGAAGCACAGTTCCAGGTTACAGTGCGTCACTGTGAGGAATTCAAGTTGGCAGGAGGTTGGAGCAGCTGGTCCGATTAGGTCTGTGGTCAAGAGCAGAGAGCAATGAGTTAGCACAGGCAGGGAGGTGCCCAGCTCACCCTCTCCTCTTCATTCCCTCCAGGGCCCAGCCCATGAAATGTTGCTACCCATGTTCAGGTCTATCTACCGCCACCTCAGTTAACTCAACTAAGGAAACAACTCATAGGCATAGCCACAGGCTGACCTAAGCTAGACAGTGCCTCGGCGTGACTCCTTTCCAGGCTGAGTCTCCATCACTGACTCCTTGAGAATCGAAACTGAGCATCACACACACAGAGAGGCAAATCTGACCCCCAAGTCCTCAGCAATCCCTGTCCATCCAGTGCCTCACAAACCTTCATTTGTCTCCTCTATCCCCCTGCTCTGGTGGTGCAAGCCAAGGTTCTTCATTCAGAATCCACCTCATCAAGTCTCCTTCTATTCTTTTAGCAATCTTACCTCATATTTTACAAGCCAGGCAATCTCACCCAGCAACCCACATCACTGGCTATAGAATGATAATCAATTCCCTCTCAAATATTTTCAGTTCCCTCTTTCCACCACGTGGCTCCTAGGGATTGAACGCAGGTTGTCCGCCTTGGTGGCAGGAGCATTTGCCCAGTGAGCCATCTCACCAGTCCTATAATAGATTTTAAAGAACTTAACGTGTGGTGCTTAGGTTACACTTGGAGAGCAAGAAGTTAAAGTGGTCGAGAAGTTAAGTTCAAAAGACATGTATAAAAGCCTTCATTTGGTTTGCTCTTATGGACCTTTTAAAAAAAAGTTCTTCGCCTTTAATTGCTTTTAGTTTTAGCTTGTCCCCCATAAATTGTGACTACTATGTGGTGAAGGATTCCAGTTCTTCTTCTCCATCACCTTAATTGCCTTGCTCACGTAGTAAGTGTCTCACGAGAGGTTGTGAGTTACAGGACGATTCGGGTTCTTTTCTCAAATGCCACTGATGCTTTGGTGGTTAGCTCTCCATGAGCAAAGCAAAGCACTAATCTATTTCCCAGAAGCCTTAGGCCATATTTTCCACAACAGAATAGACACACATCTACTTTTATGAGCCGTCTTGGCTCTTCAGGAGTAGTTACTGTGTCTGGATGTCAATCAGAAAACAGTTTTGTGACTCACCCGCATTATAGCCTCACAGACTGTGAACAGGAGGAAAGTGACATCAGCAGTGTGCCCTTCAGACTTTCAGTCTGTCACGTGGGAGGACTGACTGACAGGGGAGCAATAGTTCTGATCGTACAAACTATGAGGTGTTCATTCCAAGGGAAATACAGAAGGCTGAAAAGAAAAACACCCTCACAGATACTGGAACTGTGCCCGGCAACTGAATCCAGGACTCTCTTTTCACTGGGTAGCCACAAGTGCAGGAAATGGCTGCCTGTCCTGAGGATCATCAGCGCTGGCCAGGTATATAAAGGAACCCGACCCAGAGGAGACCTCACACCTGAGAACACCTACCCGCTCTCCAGCTCTCAGTCCC
>NW_026595073.1:0-7921 GCF_907164565.1 Psammomys obesus | reverse complement strand
ATCACCTGCTGCCCCAGCTCCTGCACCGCCGTGGTCTGCAGGCCCTGTTGCTGGGCCTCCACCAGCTGCCAGCCCATCTCGGTGCAGGCTCCCTGCTGCAGGCCGCCCTGCTGCCAGCCTGCCCCCTGCCGCACCACCTGCAGGTCCTCCCCCTGCAACACCTGCTGCTGAGTTGAGGATCCTCAACCCTAAGGATCCCTGGGAGATGGCCAGGTTCATCTTGCTGCCACTCTGGACAGCATAATATATATTGCTTTTTCTTGAGAAGTCCATTCTTCAATCTGTTTCAACCTATATATGGATGACACCTCTTAGGGTCCCTTTCTGATGAAGAACACTGTGCCCTCCTTGGACTGTGATCTAACTCCTATGTCATATTGTCTGCTTTCTAATAAACTCAACATTCTCAGCATAAAATCATGGGTGTTGTGGTCTTTTCCTTTGGTCTATTGTCTTAATTACCAGATTTTTTTTTCTTTTTCTTTTTCTTTTTATTTATTACAGTTTATTCACTTTGTATCCTCCCCCTTCTCCGTAGCTCCCTCCCTCCTCTCCTCCTAATTCCTTTCTCCCTCCTCCTTCTTCACCATGCCCCTCCCCCATTCCACTGATAGGGGAGATCTTCCTCACCTTCCTTCTGATCTTAGTCTATCAGGGCTCATCAGGAGTGGTTGCATTTTCTTCCTCTGTGGCCTGGCAAGGCTGCTCCCCCATCAGGGGTAGGTGATTAAAGAGCAGGCCAATCAGTTCATGTCAGAGACAGCCCTTGCTCCCATTACTATGAAACCCACTTGGAAACTGAACTGCCATGAGCTACATCTGTGCAGGGGTTCTAGGTTATCTCCATGAATGGTCCTTGGTTGGAGTATCAGTCTCAGAAAAGACGTTTGTGCCCGTATTTCTTGGTTCTGTTGCTCCTTGTGGAGCTCCTGTCTTCTCCAGGTCTTACTATCTCCCCCTTCTTTCATAAGATTCCCTGCACTCTGCCCAAAGTTTGGCTATAAGTCTCAGCATCTGCTTTGGTACCCTGCAGGGTAGAGCCTTTCAGCCTTTCAGCCTACCCTCTGTGGTAGGCTTCTGTCCTGTTCCCTGTTTTCTTCCTCTTCTGATGTCCATCCTGTTTGCCTTTCTGAATGGCGGTTGAGCATTTAGCCAGAGCCCTCCTTCTTGAGTAGCTTCCTTAGGTGTACAGATTCTAGTATGTTTTTCCTATATTATATGTCTAATATCCACTTATGAGTGAGTATATACCCTATGTATCTTTCTGTTTCTGGGATACCTCACTCAGGATGATCTTTTCAGTTCCCACCATTTGCCTGCAAATTTCATGATTTCCTTGTTTTTTATTGCTGAGTAATATTCCATTGTGTAAATGTACCACAATTTCTGTATCCATTACTCAACTGAGGGGCATCTCGGTTGTTTCCAGCTTCTGGCTATTACTAATATAGCTGCTACAAACATGGCTGAGTAAATGTACTTCTTGTGTACTTGAGCATCTTTTGTATATATGCCTAGGAGTGGTATAGTTGGATCTTGATATAGCACTATTCCTAGTTGTCTGAGAAAGCGCCAGATTGATTTCCAAAGTGGTTGTACAGCTTACCTTCCCAACAGCAGTGGAGGAGGGTTCCTCTTTCTTCACATCCTTTCCAGCATGTGTTGTCACTTGAATTTTTTATCTTAGCCATTCTGATGGGTGTAAGGTGAAATTTCAGGGTTGTTTTGATTTGCATTTCCCTGATGACTAAGGACATTGAGCATTTCTTTAAGTGTTTCTCTGCCATTCGATATTCCTCTATAGAGAAGTCTCTGTTTAGCTCTGTTCCCCATTTTTTAATTGGATTACTTAATTTGCTGCTGTTTAACTTCTTGAGTTCTTTATATGTTCTGGATATTAGCCTTCTGTTAGATATAGAGTTGGTGAAGATCCTTTCCCAATCTGTAGGCATTCGTTTTGTTCTGACTACAATGTCCTTTGCTTTCCAGAAGCTTTTCAGTTTCATGAGGTTCCATTTATTGATTGTTGCTCTTAGAGCCTGTGCTGTTGGTGTTCTGTTCAGGAAGTTATCTCCTGTGCCAATGAGTTCCAGGCTCTTCCCCCACTTTTTCTTCCAATAGGTTTAGTGTATCTGGTTTTATGTTGAGGTCTTTGATCCACTTGGACTTTAGTTTTGTGCAGGGTGATAATTATGGATCTGTTTGCATTTTTCCTACATGTAGACATCCAGTTAGACCAGCACCATTTGTTGAAGATGCTATCTTTTTTCCATTGTGTGGTTTTGGCATCTTTGTCAAAAATCAGGTGTCCAGAAGTGTATGGTTCTTCTATTCAATTCCATTGATCCACCAGTTGGTTTCTATGCCAGCACCATGCAGTTTCTAGTATTGTCATTCTATAGTACAGCTTGAGATCAGGGATGGAGATACCTCCAGAAGATCTTTTATTGTAGAGGATTGTTTTAGCAATTCTGGATTTCTTATTATTCCATATGAAGTTGAGAATTTTTCTTTCCAGGTCTGTAAAGAATTGTGTTGGTAATTTGATGGGAATGGCATTGAATCTGTAGATTGTTTAATTAGAAGAAGATATCAGAAGATATCTCCCATGCTCATGGCTTGGCAGAGATTTTTTTTTTTTCAAAATAAGATTCAGAATAATCTTAAGTTGTTCTGAGAAGCCAGTCTGAGTTGTTCTTTTGGAATCACTGCAAACCTCATATGGGGTATGCCGGTCACCATTTTTTCATTACATAATCCAAGTTCCATCCTTACCAGTTGGCTGGGAACCTGCCTGCAGTGAGCAGCCTGTTAGGAAACTGTGTCCAGGTGACACCTGTATGCCCAGTCTGGTGACTTGTCGCTTGAGTGGACACCCGTTGGTACATCACGAAAGTCTGTAGAACAGAGACGGGAAAAGCCCCAGGCGACAGCTGGTGAATCAGCTCTGCTTTTGAAGAAGAAAAATAGCCAGTGAGTATGAAATAAGTTGATTTTTAATAGAGGTGTAATGCAATTTTAATTGTAGATGTCGATAAATTACTGCAGAGAATAGCCATCTCCCAAAATTCGACTGTGAAGTAGACACTTGTTCTCAGGATGGTAGAATGGCAGAAGCTTGTCCATCCTGCCGAAGTTGTTTTGTCTCTCCTGTGCATCGCCAAGGTGACTGCTGCTGTCGATAATGCCTCCTTTCACGTGCTTCAGATGGGACATTTAGAATGTTACTGACAGTGCGGCTCCTAGAGAGATTAAATCTGCAGTGGCCTTCCAAGTCTTACCTTTGAGCTCAGAAACTGCATGGTATTGACATTTGTCAAACTAATAAATCACTGTCGACTGGCGTGTTCTTATTGTGCAACTACTAAAATGAGGCACTGAGTTTGCCACGCCAAAGGAAACACCAAGGATGAAAAAAAGACCCTGCCTATGTGCTGTGGAGGGAGATGATGTGAAAAAACCTAAACAGTCAAACCACATACCGTAAGCAGCATAACTAGAGAGAATTCACAAAATCAGCGAGGCAAGGTGACTCAGGACTATAATCTGAGAATTTAGGAGGTTGAGGCAGGAGAATCACCAAAATTTTGAGGACAGCCTGGGCTGTGCGGTGATTTCCCATGAGAGACAAGGATGGAGAAAAAGAAAGAGAGGGAGAGAAAGAAAAAGCAGGCATGGTGGTATATACCTGAAATCCCAGCACGATAGAAATGGAAGCAGGGGGATGAAGAGTTTGAAGTCAATGTTGGCTTCATGGTTTGAGGTCTGCCTGGGCTACCATGAGAGCCTATCATTCTTCTACCCCTGCTAAAAGAGAAAGAAAAAGTGTGTGTGTGTGTGTGTGTGTGTGTGTGTGTGTGTGTCCGTGTGTATCTGTGTCTGTGTGCCTGTGTGCCTGCATTTCTGTGTGTCTATGTGGGAGGGGGAGGGGCAGGTAACAAAAATGATTTAAATGGATGATAATGAACATACTAGAAAATACCACACAACTGTTCATAACAGAGTCATATTATAAGACGTAAGCTATAATATATAAAGCCATTTTGTCAGAAGGTTTTTCTTAAATAAACCATATCTACTTATGCCTAAATTGTAATATTATATATAATGTAGTTATAGTTGATGAAAACATTCGGTTTCTTCTTTAGACTTTCTTATTTATATATTTTCTAAGTAAGCACATGGTTTTACTATGGATGAACTACAGTATCTAAAAGCTATTGTTGGCAGGGAAAGAAGAAGGTAATAGAATTTATATATTATGAAAACAAGAGTGGGAACAATTTAAATGGGGGAAGGACAATCTAGGAAGATAAAAAATTAGAGAAAGTAAGTATATATAACAATAATAATAATAATTAATAATAAAGTGTAACCATATACATGAAAATGTCACAATGAGATCCATTTCTTTGTATGCTAACCAAAAATCAAACTAAAAACAAAATAAAATTTTTAAGAAACTATTACCATGCTGGAGAAAACACTTAAGTCCCTTTTTCAATTATGCTCTGATTTCAAAAACTTACCTATTTATCAAGGTCTAATTGAACCTAAAGCAGTGTTTTGTACTTTTAAAGAATTCTCTTTTTTGGTGTGCAAATATAACACCAGATATGGTGGGATTCTCTAATATTTTTAAAATGTAACCAAACTATAAATATTAAATTTATCTCTTAACACTTGAAGACTGATGTCCCACTGTATAAAACAATCTGCATTTATACGCTCCAAATTAAGAATTTTGTAAGCTGTTAGCCATTCCTTTTAAGTAAAATTGTTTCTTATCCATTTGTAGGAGCAGTTTGAGAATACACACACACACACACACACAAAATGTGGGAAAAAATATTGCCCACCACCCATAAGGAGCATTCTAAATTCTTTATAAACGTCCACAGTTCTGACTCATACCCCTCCAGTTCACTCTTCAGTAGTCTGATTTTTCCTGAACAAAGACCTGGAAAGAGTGATGTCTCTTCTTTCCAGATTCTCACGTTTTACTTTATGATATTAAGAAACCTCGACGCTGAATAGTCATCACATTTGATGTGTGCCCCATAGCATCTCACCACACAGTTCAGCCTCTCCTCAAACTGGAAATGCTCCTGTCTCAGCATCGTAGGTGCCGGGATGAACAGGCCAGCAGAGCCAGCTAAGATACATTTAGTCACCTAAGGAAAACAAGATGCTAAGTGTCTGAGTCTGCTCTTGGTCCGTGACAAGAATGAGCTCATCTAACCACCATGACAATCCGGACACGCACAATTACATGACTGGAGGACACAAAGCCAGAAAGTGGCAGAGCATTGTGTGAGTGTTGGGCATTATCAGTGAGCGGTTTCGGAAGATGGCGTCTGTCTTGCTGCCGGTGCCAGAGCAAGCAGTTGAGACCTCGCAGCCCAGCATCGTGGATAGTGGGAATGAGAACCTTATGTCCTCTGCCTGACAATGAGGATGGGCTAGGGAGCCAGGATAAGTAACCAAACATCTGAAGAGTTCGCTGAGCTATTCTCAGACTCTATCCTTGTGGCTCTCTATAAGGGGGGGGAGAGATCCCTGTGGGATGACTGATGAGAAGTACATGTCGCAGAAAAAATATTTGTCTCGTGAAGGTGGTGTTTTGTATCTTTGGAGGAGACTCCCATTTCAAAAAGAAAATAAAAATTAGCCATGAGACTGCACAGCAATGTAAAATCTGATCATTGATGTGCACCTAATACGCAGCTGTTTATTTAGGTTGCTCTTTTGAAAAGGGAGAGGAGGGGGAAAGGAGGATGGAGAAGAGAAGAATGGGGAGGAAGAAGAGGGGGGAATAGACACCTCCTGTATCTGAATAAAAGAAAGTTTATGAAGCCTGTGAAGTGTCATTAGGCATGAGAAACGTCTGCAATTCCCCCTCCTCTGTCTCCTCTTTTGAGGTGCCTCATGCAGCCCATGCTGACTTTGAACTTGCTATGTAGTGGGACGTTACCTTGCACTCCAGCTCCTCTTGTCTCCACCTCCCAAGCACTGGGATTATAGCTGTGCAACACTCCGCCCAGTGTATGTGACCCCAAGGATCAAACCAAGGGCTTTGTGCGTGCCAGGCAAACGTGCTACCAGCTGCACTTCAGTTCCTTTTAAAGTAGTAAAATTATGCTTTAATTACCACAGAGGTGACTTTAGGTCTGGAGCAGGCAGGGGGTAGGTGCGGGGAGTAGTGTCATTCTAAAATCACCTAAATGTCGCCTGGGAGGTTATAGGAGGGTCTGCAAAGCTGGGAGGCAAGGAGGCGCATCCTGAAGAAGTATGTCCAATGTGTCCTGAGCAGAGCCACAGTATCCCAACTGTTCGGCAGCCTCCCCGGAAAGGCGTGTTGAATAATACCTTCGCAGTCTAGGGTGAGAAAACTTGGATCTTTTCTACTTGATGACAGTCACAGAATATCAAGGAAAGGGGGAAAACCGCCCCAGAGTATTTGGGCTGGGGAGATGGCTCAGTAAGTAAAGTGCTTGCCGGACAAGCGTTCGGATCTGAATTTGGAGCTTCAGCCCCAGTGACAAAACTGAGCACAGCAGTGTGCAGCAGAAACCCCAGGCCTGGGGGGAAGTAGAGATAAGTAGAGCCCTGCATGTTAATATGTACTCACACACAACACCAACACATACATACAAAAGCCATGTTTCTAGCTAGGCATGATGGCTCACATCTGTAATTTCAACATCTGGGCAGTTAAGGCAGCAGCGGGATCATGAGTTCAAGGCTAGCCTGGGCCACACAGTGAGTCCCCTGCCTCAAACAAACAACAAACTAACAAAATCAGATTTTGAGAGAAAAATCAGTTGCCCCGTGATCAGAAGCGTCGGAGTCGTACACATCCTGAACTGGGGAAGAGAAAGATGTACTTAATGACTTTAGATGATCTCATTTAATATACACACGCTTTACAAACATAAACTTTGGTGAGCTGGAGAGACGTCTCAATATTTATGAACGCTCGCCACTAGCAAAAAGACCAGGTTTGATTCACAGCCTCCATGTAATGACTCACAGCTGTCTGTAACTCCAGGCCCAGGACATCCAGTGCCTTATTCTGACTCCTGACTGGACGAGGCAGGCACATGGTGCATATTCATTCATGTAGGCAAAAATATTCATGCACATAAAATAAAATAAACACATCTAAAGATACCTTTAGATTTTCTGTATACGAGCTGCTGTTCTAGCAAATGGTTTTATATTATCTTGTACCAAATGGTAAATAAATGTTATTACCAAAGAATCCATAAAACAACGTGCCTAGTGCCCGTATCATTTACAGACAGATGCATTTAGGGTAGCCATTAAAAGAGAAGAATACAGTCAATCCTATGTGCTCATACCTCGTTATACATAATTATGTTGAAAACTGAGTTCTTTTATGGCTATCTTCTCCACGTTTATCTTAATATTGCTTCTTGAAATGAGCCCAAGGGACGGTAGGGCGAGCTGGGGGAGATTGGTCATCGGGTAAAGCCACGGTCAGATAAGAGAGAAAGTCCTGGTGTTCCATTGCGCAAAGGGTGACTGTAGTTAGCAATATTACATAATCAAAACCAGAAGACAGAACTGGGAATGTCTTCACCACTGTGGAATGAGAAATGTCTGCTAACTTGCCTCCTGAATTGATCATGACGGGTACACGATGGATAAGAGTATCACACTCTCCTTAAACCTGCAAATTTTCTGTCAGATAGCACTGTATCAAGCTCATGGCTGTGACTGTCAAGTTTTCACAATAAACAGTGGGTATGAGATGTTCATATTTAGACATGCAGCAAGAATCACTTAATGAGAGCATGACTCAATCATTAGTCAAACAGAAATTGACTTAGTCCAAAGATAAACAAGACGGGTCATCAGCGCTGGCCAGGTATATAAAGGGACCCGACCCAGAGAA
>NW_026595072.1:0-4947 GCF_907164565.1 Psammomys obesus | reverse complement strand
TAAGACTAACCAATTATCTTACTTTATAGCTTCCTCGTCCAATCCTAGATTGCCAAGACTGCAACTTCAAATCTCCCGCAATTTTTCTTTTAAAAACCTAAAGGCCTTTGTCTCCGGGTGCCACTCTTTGCTGACCGGCAGGGGTGACCCCATTGCGCAATGGTTAATAAACCTCTTGCTTTTGCAACGAGTCCTGGTCTGGGGGAGTTTCTGGGAAGGGCGCGATCTTGAACTCCTGAGCTGTGAGACCCCAGGTCTTACATTTTTGGTGCGTTTGGCCAGGAAAGGGTGTGCCCCCTCCCCAACCCTCATCAGACTGAACTCGGAGGTCGAGCTTGGAACAGGTTAGTCTGTTTCTGTCTTACCAATCTGTTTCTTGTCAGAGATGGCTGCCATGAGGCAGCCTCTCAATCAGATTTCTGTGGTACCAATCTGTTTCAGTTTAGGCGCCTATCTGGACCTTTTTGGTCATCTGATCAGTCATTGCGATAGACAGACGTGTCAGAATATCGCTTGACTGGGAACTGGGGGACACCCCAGTTTCTGTTTGGGAGGTTGGATCTGAGACGGTCCTCCTCCCATCTGATTTTCATAGAAAACAACCGCCACCAGGCAGCCATTCTAACCACTCACAAGGGTGTCCTTGTTTGATTACTTGCCTGATTCTTTGTGTTTCTGTTGTTGTTGCCTCTCTGACTCTTTTGACAGAGAGATGCTCTAGCTCGAGAGCATCTGTAGAAGGGGTTCGAGTCCCCTGAGTGGTTCGAGGCCACTCGAGGCCTGGAACGGTTTCATTAAGGCAGACAGACATGTCATTAATGCCAAGTCCATGGGACATCCTGTAGGACACTCAGCTTGCCGCTTTCTGTGAACAGGGAGGAGCATAGAGATTCTACTCCCCCAGCAATTTAAATCCTGTGTTTCTCATGTATGTCTGTATTTTTCTGTGTCTGTTTCTTTGTAGACTTGAACTGATGAAAATTCAGACAGAGGACAGTTAAAATTAGAACTAGTTCTCGGCCCAGGAGTGCACACGGCTGCATGGCAGGACACCAAGCAGTGTGCTTTCCCTCCCGAGGGAGCTAAGGAGGGAATGCTTTTGGATGGCTGGGGAGACATGTGGAGCTGGGGCTGGAGCTTGGGCAGGCGGTGCTCAGGCACTTTAAGGTCTGTAAAATAACAGTGCACACCCAGCAGGGCACGGACTTGATGCAGCCCCTTGTTGGGATGGACAGCTGAAGAGCATGGGGGAGGGGAGAGGCCTGGCCAGGAAGCAGGTTCAGGACCTGCGGGGGAGGTAAGCTAGAGTGAAGCTCACAA
This sequence comes from Psammomys obesus, assembly GCF_907164565.1. NCBI lineage: Eukaryota > Metazoa > Chordata > Mammalia > Rodentia > Muridae > Psammomys > Psammomys obesus. The sequence continues at coordinate 3,627 of NW_026595072.1, read as the reverse complement.
GGGAGCCAAGGGAGCAGGCAAGGCTCGTGGGCTTGCTAGGTGGAAATCCTTATACAAGGCTAGGCAGGGATTGGCACCATAGCTGCTTCACAACAGGAGCTGCTCTGGCTGCCAAGAGTGAGGGAAAACTCCTCCCCCTTGCCTTCATGCCAGCTCAGCAGGGAAGTGAGCAGCAGGAGCTCACCACGCCCTCTTGCTCCTCTCTTCCCTCCTCCCACCTAGGGGGCTTGCAACTTACAGATCAAAAAGTAATTTAGGAAGAAAACTGCACTTGCTGTAATGTTTAGAATTACAGCTGAGTCTAAATAAATTTTTTTTGTCTGTCTGTTTAAATATATGGCCATTATACAACTGTTTTCAATTGGTCTTAAATGGTTGATATGATCAAAAATAATTGGGTATGTTTTAAGGTTAAATTCAAATCCTTGTTTAAAACAGGTATATGTGCCTATGTGTTTATAGGGTCTATGAATGCATATGTTTAAATAACAACAATGTAAATTGCCACATGGTGTGGCTCAGGAAAAGAACAAAGGTTGCAAAATCTCTGAGTCAAAATGATTTTATTTCCTTTTAGGATAAGAAGAAAGTCTTGTTCTAAGTTGATATTGGTTCTAAAGATTGGGTTGTTTTCACTGATAAATTTTGGTCTTAAAATTTGGTTTTGACTTTAAAATTATGGTTATGCTTTGTGAATTCACTCCTAAAGAAGATACTTTGCTTTGATATTGCAGGGACGAGTTTTAAAAATTGTTTAGATGTTTAAGAGAATAAAACATTTACAGTTTAACAGATTTTTTAAGCAATAACTCTTGGGCAGTCTAACAACGAACTTAAAACAGTTTCCCAACCCTTAGAAAAATTAATGGGAGTTTTTCTGTTGTCTAAAAAGAAAGAGAGAGTGAGCAAGAGATATTAAAAAAAATAGCTTGTCTAAAGCAAAAATGTCTGCTTAAGCCAGAAAAAGAAAGCTAGAAACCTAAAGGTATATAGGATGTTGCAGAAGGTTAGTAGATGTATTATAAAAAGCCAGAGAGTTAATATAATTTAAAAAGAAAAAAAAAAATTCTGGCTGATAGGTTTGGTATGGCTAAAATAATTCATACAGTTTAAAAATGTTCTGTACTGTTCTGTTATGCAGTTGGTTCTAAAACTTATTTGATCACTATGTTAAACTTTTGGTTGTGGGGGATTATGGATGCTCCACAGTGTTTGCTGTGTCATCAACAGCTCCACAGTGTTTGCTGTATCACAGCCTGTGCTAACACATGGCTAGCCGCCATGATGGTTTAGGAATAGAAAGCACGTGAAGCTATAGTTGTGCTGCCATATTTGTTTAGGGATTTCAGTTGAGTTCAGTTATACGTGGCCAGCTGCCATGCTGGTCTACAGATAAAGAGGGTGGAGCCATGAGTTTACCACCATTTTGTTTAGGTCTCTCAGTTATGTTCAGTTCTCTAATTAGTATTAAGTGCAAAGCTTTTTACTGTTCAATTTTAATACAAAGTGATAGGATCAGCAAGATTTGCTAGCCTCTCTATGAACTGTATCTGATTAAAAAGTTTGCTTTGATTTTAGTTCAGAAAGAGCAGACTTAAAGCTACGCTAATGACTGCAGTTGGTTAAGGTGTTGACCTTTACCTAGTGTCTTTGCATAGGTTTTTTTTTAAGGTTAAGCCTAAGATGGATAACTATAAAGTTTGCCTATTTGTCTTAAAATATATAGTTCTAAAACATGCATCTCAGAAATATGCTAGAACTAGATTAAGTAACATTCTGTTTTATAGGACACAGTTTAAAACAAATGATAAAAACAAAGAGTAACTCAGATATGCTGGCCCTCAAGCTTATCAGAGATCTGATGAATATGGCATTTTAACATATGTAAGTTTATTGTGGCAAAAAGTCTCCAAATCTTGGCAGTAGCTCCCCAAGGTCTCTGAGAAGATTTAGACAACGACAGATGACTGCAACTCTGGATTGTGGTATGCTAACCACTGGACAATACTGCCCCAACTGGCCCACTGCTAGGGCCCAGCCTAAACTGCAGACAAAGTCGGGGACACCTGAAGAGCCATTGTCTCACATTGTGAGAGGCAAGGTGAGGTCAATCTCTCCTGTTCCTCTTTCCACAGCAGCAGTTTCTCATCCTCTATGCCTGATGGCTGGACTGCCTCTGCTCAGAAAGCCAGGAGACCACAGGAGCCAGGGACACTGCCTAGGTGATGGACTAACTAGTCCTCTCTGTCATTTTGATTGGTACATTTACTTAGCTCATAATTTATCCTTCTCAGGTCTCTGATCACATTGATGGCTAGGCTGAAAGGCTAGGCTTAGTTAACAGTAACTTGGCAGCTAAAGAGCAGACAGTTAGGTTCACTATCAGCTCATTGGACAGTTCATTAGTTAAAACTACTAGGTACTATATCTTTTGTGTAAAAAAAAAACAAAACAGGTTTGCCCTGCTCACAGGCTTTACATCAGTTGCCAATGTCTTATAATAATAGTTAAATTAAAAAATATATAAAGTTTATATAGGGTCTGAGGATAGGAGCTCAGGTTATAAAAAATCTAAAAAATGTTGGTCTACATACTGATCAAAGTGTCAATTTCATGGACGTCAGGTTAACACTTAAAAAAAAAAAGTACAAGTAGTTTCTCACGCAGGCAATTTTACTTAGCCAAAATATAAGAGGGCTTACTCAAGGTTGCACAGAGCCTGCTGTCTGGTTACTATGGTTGCACGGAGTTTCTCAGGGTCAGAGCAGTCCACTGTAGGACCACCAAGGTCAGTCTGTGAGACACTAGACTTTAAAAAAAATAGCCAAGAGGCTGAGTTCCGCTGCTCAGACGCCGTTAACTCCAAAAAGGCTGCCACATGGACACACTTAAGTTGTTTAGAAAAAATATAAAACAGCTGACTGGTACCCATTCTGTTGGATATAGTTTTTACCTGTTACTCTCAAAATGTTGTATTAGATTTGCTGATATATTACTTTTCTGAGTTTTTAATATATATATTTCCTTTTGTGTACCAAAAATTCATATAAGTTTATAAAAATCAAAAGGTCATGAGACCTAGATCTGGCATAGCTCAAATGGATCCCAGAAGAGTTTTTCCGTGGTGTTGGGATTCCTCACTTTTTCCATTTAACAGACAAATCTTAACTTCTGTCTCTAGTCTGAATTTGTCTCAGCAGATTTTCACCTGGTTGACTCTGGGCTGCAAGCTAAAATCTGGACTTGTTGGAAGCTGACATGACTGCTCCTTGTCTCTTCAATTGGATCAACTAACCAGAGACTGTTAAGGACTGCCTCATTGACCAGTCTTTGACTGGCTCCTAGTAATCTTTACCCATGTATTCTCCCCAACTTTTGACCAGAATTTCAGCCTCTTTCAAACTGAGATATCAACGATCCAATCATCAGCATGAAGAAATTCCAGAAGACGGATCATCGGCCCATTGTCCCATTCTACAGGCTGAAATGTTGAGTCGAAAGAAAAAAAAATTCTTAAGATAAAATTCTCACTCTGCAGCTGCTTCATGATTGAAGCAGTTACAAGGAGAAGGGGGAAATAAAAGGGTTAGACTAACTTTGTAACCTATATGTCTTCTAAAGCCTATA
>NW_026595071.1:0-1763 GCF_907164565.1 Psammomys obesus | reverse complement strand
AGAAAGAAAGAAAGAAAGAAAGAAAGAAAGAAAGAAAGAAAGAAAGAGGAAGGAAGGAAGGAAGGAAGGAAGGAAGGAAGGAAGGAAGGAAGGAAGGAAGGAAGGAAGGAAGGAAGGAAGGAAAGGAAAGAGAGAGAGAGGGAGGGAGAAGGAGAAGAAAGAAGAGGGAGAAAAGAAGAAAACAGGGATGAAAAGGAAGGGAGGGAAGGTCAATTCTACTTGAAAGCTGAATTGTAAAGGTAGAATAAGAGCTTAATTCATTTTGAATGAATGCAAAGAAGAAAGACAAATACACTCTTTTATGAAGAAAAGGTTAAAAGGCACAAGCAAGGCCAGGAACGTTCTGTTATTGAAGAGAAGCAATCCAAAAGCTGGATAGAAAAATATTTGAAGTGATAATAGTATGAACTTTTCTCTGACATAACAAATAGATGAAAATAACCAACGAAGCTCCAAGAAAAACTAATGAGGGATGACTCAAAGAGAGCCATCTACTTTTAGTTTACTAAACTTCAAGGCGGAGGAAAAATTCTGCAGGTGTTCATAATAGCAATTTCTGTCCATGAAGGGGAAGTCAAAATGGCTCCACTCTTTTCTTAGGAGCATTCAGTGTTTCAAGACAGAAACAATAGTTTGAGAATTCTAAGCAGGACCCAAGAATCTTAGAACAAGGCAAAATACTACCATAAATAAATAGACATTTAAACACGCAAGAAATGAGGGAATATGGAAGCGTAAGACCTTCATATGATAAGCTATTTAACAGTGAAAACCAAACAAATGGATCATTAACATAAACACCGTAACCAGAAGAATCTTAACTGGAATTACGTTTCTGGAAAATTCTGAGGGAAGATGTAATCCAGTCCCTTTATTATTAAGTCAATGTGATTTGAGAAGGTGAACTAATTGACGATACACTGAAACACAAAATACTTCAGAGAATTAAGATTTATGTGATTTTTCTGAAGGTGAATTCAGAGTGAAATCTAGTTGGCCAAGAAATACACTAAAAGAAATCTTTTGATGGCGAAAAGAAAAACAGGGGCATGCAATGAAGCTAACTTAAATATAAGTATCATTTGGTATAACATAATATCTAGTACATGCAGTTATAACTTTTTCAAGGGGTCAAGTTACATATCGTGTGCTAGCAGTTGACTGATAGATTTACTAATTTCTCAATAAATCATTAAGAGGAAACCTTAAAATTTAAGAACTGAACTTCCACTGATTTTACTGTTTTGTTATTGTATGTTCCCATTTCAACAAAAAACGTAATGCTTCCATTTATGAGACGGGCATACACATCTAAAATCTGAAGTTCCAATCAACTACCTATTACGTATGCTGTAGTAATATTATGTACTTAGAATGAAGTTCATTGTTGAAGCTCTTGCCTACAGTACCTTGAGGCCCTGGGTTCAATTTTCTGACCATCAAAGAGAGTAATCTTCTAATTCTAGAAGCTTTGCTGTTCAGAACCAAAATTGGCTTCTGCTTTGCAAACTCGATTGCCCAAATATCCAGCCACACTTCACAATCCTTTGTAACATTTTTTTTGTCTTCAAACCCACATGTTAAACAACTAAACCTTCACTTAATTCGCCTCCTAAATATGATCCACACAAGTGCATTTCTCTGCACGTTCCAAGTGAATCTAAACCCATATGAAGGCCCCAACACCAAACCTCCACCAGGTAATCCTGACTTCACCTTTCTTTCTTTCTTTCTTTCTTTCTTTCTTTCTTTCTTTCTTTCTT
>NW_026595070.1:0-10528 GCF_907164565.1 Psammomys obesus | reverse complement strand
CTTTCTTTCTTTCTTTCTTTCTTTCTTTCTTTCTTTCTTTCTTTCTTATAATTTATTTACTTTGTATCCCAGGTTTAGCCTCTTCCCTCATCTCCCAATCCCACCCTCCCTCCCTCTTCTCCTCCAATGCCCCCAGTCCTGATGAGACCTGATAGGCTAGGGTCAGATAGTAGATGAGGAGTACCTCCCCTATCAGTGTACTAAGTGTTACATATTTAAACAAATACTGCCACCAGTAAAAGCACATTTTCCTAAGACACTAAGCCTATCAAATACTTATGTAAGATCAATGACTTCGAGGAAATTTTTTCATGTTTCAGTTAAGATATTTTATTTTTAAAGTATTCCTTATTTCTGGTGGCTTATTTATTCATTCTTCCATAGATATTTCATTAACATCATCTCTCTACCTAAAATATGCAAAGATTCTATCCTCTGATAAATTCACTACAGGCCTAGGTAGCACAGGTGATGGAGACTGTCCCCGATCCAGAGGCCTTGTACTTTGTCTCCGTTGCCCTTGCTGAGCCTTCACACTATGGACACTCTTTGAAAGAACAGTGGGGAGGACCACCACTCCCAAGGCAGGAGATGCAGAAAATGCTCCCACGTTTGATTGTTTCCCTTTGCATCATTTCTATTTTTTCTAGGGTAAACATACTAAAAATTTCAGCTCTCATAAAAAGGCCTAGGGTGAATGGAACGTCATCAGAGGTTATTAACCCTCTGTTCCAGCAGGTTTTTAAGCTGGAAAATGATGATCTTGCAGCAGTGAGCTACCTCTCTGAGCCATTCAGTGGCTGCAATGTAATTAGAACAAGCCACTCTCCTGCTCTACTGGGTGGAGCTGTTGACTGCAGGCAATTTGGCAGAATCTATCAAAAACCATGAAAATATATATGCCTTTTGTCCTAGAGACTCCAACTCTTGGAAATGATCCTAGATAATAAACGAAAATGTGTAGAATCATATTTATTTTCTTACTGTTCTTATTTAGTAAGTATTGGAAGCAGCCTAAATATTCCCAAACAGAACAGTGAACAAATAAATTATCACAAGCTCATGTAGTTGAAATATCACAGACTTCAAATGACATAGAATGTCCACTAACATATAACAATGCCTAGTATAGACAGGCATACATCAATTTCCAAAATACCATCTATTATATAAAACTTGTTATATAGTATATACTCTTAAATATAAAAATATAAATACAGACAGAAGATAAGTATTTACCTATCAGCCTGGGTACACACATAATACAGCAGCCTTGTTTTTCTTGTCTCATACTTCTCTAACGAGCATATAATGAACATTTATTATTTCAACAAAAAGACTCAAGTGAACAAAAAGTAATTTTTTTCAAAGAAACTATCTGAAAGAAGGAGGATTAGAAATGGGATTGAGAGGCACTCTTTCCAAGTGCCATGGTGAGGCTCTGAAATGCGCAGTCCACAGAGGTCACAGAATCTGTTTGCCTGGGAGATTGTAAGGAAAGGGTAGCGACCTCTCCTTTGAGCACAGCTTGAATGCAGTCTTGACCTCCATGGCCTCCTGCAGCTCATGTGCAAAAAGACTAAGCCGAAATACAATTTTCACTCACTGACACACAGAGTGGTCAATTCCTTAGCCTGCCCTGATCCTCTGCAATCCTTTACCCTCTACAAGAGAAAGTAACCCGGTCATCATCCACCCAGCTCTGCAAGCCAGTGACCTTCCATATATGCGCCCAGCAACTGGCTTGAGCATTAACCACAAATACCACTGAGAATTAGTTAATATTGTGCAATGCAGTGACTTCAATTTCATCCAACTGACTTTTCCACGTAAAAGAAAACACATAGGTTCTGAAGAAATAGCTCTGCAGACTGCTTACCGCACAAGCACAGAGACAGGAGCTCAGATACCCAGAATTCATATAAAAATCAGGCTGGCATGGTGATTCACTATTAATCTTTGCACTGGAGACATAAAGGCAAGAGGCGCCCATGGCGATCTGGCTAGTGAAACGAGCCAAATCTTAAATTAGAGATTGATCAAGAGACCCTAGCACAGAAGTACAGTTGAAAGCATTGAGGAAAGCATCAAACATCGACCCGTAGCCTCCACACACACATACACAAACATACACATGTACCTGCATTATGTAACCACATACATGTATAAGTACACATACATGCATACATACACACAAATGGAGAAAAAAAGAAAATTTGTAATTTATTTCAGCCACATAAATGTTGTATCACAATACGAAGAAAATGGGGGTACCTATTAAAATTTTATGTATGTTTACCAAAAGTTTTACAATGGATGATGATGGTGACTAAAATTATTGTTTGAATATGCTTAAAGGCAAATGAAGATGTTAAGTTCCTTTGCTATGAAAAGGTCTCTAAAACTTGTTTTCTGGTATCTCCTATGAGCATATATGTAATATTGTACAAGAACATAATTGAATGAATTTTTGATAAGGGATAATGTTCCTATCCTTAATCAAAGGAAGATATGATGAAGGGCTTGTGTGAGAGAAAACAGTTGAACAAAGATTGGTAACTCAGGATACCCTCCAAGGTTACTCAAACTGAGAGCATGAACTGGAGTCAGTGAAGAAAGCCACAGAAATACCAGGGAGGATCCAGTCAGAGCTACAGAATGTGGTCACAAAGTAAAAATGACACATGGCATGGCCAGTACTCAAAGCCAGAGGGACAGGATGGTGTGTGTGGAGTCGGTGCTTTAGAAACCATGTTCCAAGACATAGTTTCTGTTTGGTTTTTTGTTTAGTTTTTGATGCGTGAGTATGTGTACATGTGTGTAGACTATAAAGTCCTCCTCAACTGCTCTCTCTCTTAGATTTTTTTGATAAGACTCTCTCACTGATTCACCTAAACGAGCTGGCTAACAAACCCAAGGAGTCCTCCCCACCTTTATCCATAGCAGCTCCACTATTTGCCTAGTGTTAAGATCAACTGAGGCCACTATGTTTGTGCAGCAAATACTTTACCAAGCATTCTCTCCAACCAGCCAGATTTCTAATATGGAAAAAACATGGCCATGAGCTTCAGAAGCAAGTTCTCTGACAAACAAGAGCAGTATTTAAAGTATATTATTCTCTGGACCAAACATCTAAGGCTTATCATTTTGATGAACCAATAATCTGGCCACAAAAGACATTTTTCCCATTATCAGAAAGTCACACTTAAATAGTACTCTTAAAACTGTTTTATAGTGAACTTTTCTGAGTGGGTGAGGAGTCTGTTCTTTTCATTGCAAATTTAAGGCGGGATAAGAAGAATTTGAACGAAAATATCCCTACTCTATTTTATCTGAGGAGTAAAGGACATAAGTTGACTCTTTCTTGATGATTCAGGCTACTAATTAGGAAGATGGATGAGCAGGCAGCACTGCATAGAGAGATGAGTTCAGGAGCCACTGAAGTGTGTCTACACTAACTAACCCAAAATGACTGGAGTTTGTGTGGGTGGCATATTAGAGTATGTCAGGCTGGGACTTCTCAGTATAGATGTTGCTCTGTCCTGAGGCAGAAGAGATGATACACCATAATACATGTATATTTGGGTAATCATTCCTGGCCGGATGTGCTTGGGTATGTTGTTTAACATCTTTGGACCCGAGATGAAGGATTTCAACTAGGTGACTCCTGGAGTTCTTTCCTTCAGGCCTCTTCTCATCTATTGTGTAACCTGGAAACTAGGAAAGCAAACTGCCTAGATGTGCATGGAAAGTAACATCTAAAGAAACACTCAGCACATGCCCTGATAAGTGGCAAGGCTGTGGCCTCGCAAATTTGTGTCTTTTGTGGAGTCATACTTATGTCATTCTTAGGTTTTTTTTTAGTAGGTCAGAGACAATAATAATGTTTCTGGAAAACAAATATCCTACTAATGACATGTCTGCTTTTTTATACCTTGATCTTAACTTGTTCTGTTTTAGTTTCACAAATAATATATGTAAACCAATCAAACAAATGGCAAAATGAAGACTATAACAAGAAGCCTTTCTTCATTTTAGTTGATACCTATATATATATATATATATATGGTAAATTTTATTAAAAGGTGTTCTACAAGCCAAGTGTGGCGGCACACACCTTTAATCCCAGCACTCAGGAGGCAGAGGCAGGTGGATTTCTGTATGTTGGAGGCCATCCTAGTCTGTATAGGAAGTTTGAAGCTAGCCACAACTACAGGGAGCAGCCTGACTAGGCCACAGAGGAAGACAATGCAGCCACTCCTGATGTGATCTGATAGACTAAGATCAGAAGGAAGGAGAGGAGAACCTCCCTTATCAGTGGACTTGGGGAGGAGCATGCGTGAAGAAGGGGGAGGGAGGGTGGGATTGGCAAGGGAGGAGGGAGGGGCTTATGGGGGATACAAAGTGATTAAAGTGTAATTTATAAAAAAAATTCTCAAAAAATAAACAAACAATAGTGTGATGCTTTAGAAAATATGAGGCACAGTGCAGACATAAAGAATTATTTCTACAAATCCTGGGACGGGGACATGTGTTCAGTTTTTATGTTCTGGAATTGTGAACAGGTGATTTCCTACTGTTAGGTACTCAATGTGATCATCCCGAAGAATCTGGAATCTAGGAGGTAGAGAGAGTTCAGTGGCTAACAGCTCTTGCGGGGGACCAGAGTGTGATGCTCAGCACCCACATCAGACTGTTCACAAACAACATAACTTCAATTCTTAGAGGATCTGATACCACTGGCCTCGGCTACCTGCACTCATATGCATGGGTGTGTACATGAACACACACACACACACACACACACACACACTATTTATATATATATATATATATATATATATATATATGTATATGTATATACATACATATAATTAAAAGTAATAAATCCTATTTTTTTTTTTAAAAAAAAAGGAGCTTGAAATCTGGGCTGATGGGTCAATTGGTAAAGGCAGTAAATTGCCATGAAACAGGACATCATACAGTTCATGCAATAGCAGGGTGTGGTGATGTGCACTTATAATCCTAGTTCTGAGAAGGATGACACAGGAAGATGAGCTTATTAAGACGCAAAGAAAAACAGTCTCAAAAATGAGGCAGGCAACATGTGAGGAACAATGTCTGAGGCTGACCTCTGACCACACACTTACATATACGCATGTTCACCTGAATACAAGTGTAAGCCCATAAACACCTGAATGTGTGCACACGCACAAACATATACAAAAAAGAACTTGAAACACTCTCCTCCTCTGCCACTCTGCCTCTCTTTCCTCTAGACTGTGGTTATCAACCTTCCTAATGCTCCAAGCCTTTCATGCAGTTCCTCATGTTGTGGTGACCCCCAAACATAAAATTATCTTGTTGCTACTTCATAGCTGAAATTTTACTGCAGTTATTAATTACAGTGTAAGTATCTGATATGCAGGGTACCTGACATGCAATCCTCACAGTGGTTGTAACCCACAGGTTGAAATCTGATGCTCTAGAGAATCATGCCTGAAGAACATGGACTCCCTATTGCACTGACTTTGTCTCCTTCCACATATTGTATTTATATGTTCCTCCCATCACATGAGCTCTGGATTCTTGTTTCCCATCTTTACATCTTCTCTGGCTTCTCATAAATTAAAAAATGTGAAGAGGGACAAAAGGTTAAAAGAAAGAAAAATTCAAAAACCAAAAAAGAAAAACAATAAAATAAAAAGTGTTCAAGAACATTCATTTGCCTTCTTCATGTCTCATATTTTTCTCCCTATATATACCACAATCTCTAAAGTTTATGACACTCATTCTCAGTGTGTTCTGCTGTGTTGTTTGGGAATACACTGCTATAAAGCAACTACAGGGCTGTTCCTAGGCCAGGACTAGTACTATGGACCAGGGAAGGGGTATCCAGGAAATAAGGATCCACATTAGTGAAGGCCCAGAATGCCAAACCACCTTCTGAGAGACTAAAATACATTTACAAAACTGCCATGACTAACCCAAATTAATACTGCATGTAATGGTCTGGATATATGAACATATAGAAAGAGAAGAAAACATTATAAGCAATGAATATTGCTACATATAATTCTCTCTTACTTCTTCTACAGCCAATAGGACTGATGGAAAACAGGCCACAGAATTAACTTCGCCTCCAGTGTCCACAATAACAGGCTAGTACTACTATAATTTATACTTCTACACCTCAGGTCATGCCCATGTGTATTTTGTCTTGGGGGATTATCTTTCCTTCCCCACTTCAAGGAAAAATTCCTATTCATCATTCAAGCCATCATTCAATCATAGATCTGTAAAGACTTCTCTGCCTTCACCATGCTGAAGAAGTAACCACCTGAGGACAGAACACAGAAATGAAAAAAGAACTTTAGAGATAGTGAACTCAACTCATTTCATGGGCAGTAAGATGAAGAATCCTTGGTTTTGTCCTGCTTTTGAGGCCAGAAATGCCAGATGTGTTTTGGGGCTCTAGTTCCTGGGTGAGGAACAAAGGGAACAAAGAAGGCGGAGTCTGAAGAGGAGGAGGAATTAAGTCACAGCAGCAATACTCCCTCCTAGTGTGACTTATTCCTTACCTGTGAGCTGGAGCTAGTTAGCATTTACTTCATACTGCTTTTAAAGTTAATCAAGTGAATAAAAGTGGCGGTATGCTTTAAACCACATGAAGCATTCTGCACATGTGATTTTGCTCTGTCTCTATGCTAAGGTGCCCAACCTGGGGCCTGAGAACTGAACTCAGGGAATCAGCAAGTGGTCTTCTTCAAGGAACCATTTCTCCAGCCCCAGTCATCATATATCTTAATACAGCAACAACATATCAGTAATCCTTACTACCTCAGAAGCAGCCAAAATTCTGATTTCCTTGGATCATTTATTGTTGCGAGGGATCCTCACAGGCTTCCTCAAGCATTTCTCAAGCCATTAAGGACAGACTATGGGTGGAGTCCAAGTGGGTGGGGCCAATTTCTGCCAGTTCTAACATACATCAGCAGGCTGTACACAGAAGCATTTTGGTGCTTTCAACTCCTAGTACACATACCTAATTCCACCCCCATGAGGTACCAGACTGTCGGGCAACTTGGCTACTAGCCTATGAAAATGTGGAAACACTGGAGAAACATTAGCCAACAAAGCACATACTGGCAGTTGAATTGAATGTTCAGGCTCTGAGATGTACCCAAATAAATCGTTGGTGTGTTCTAACAAATGTTTTCTTTGGAAAGCATTTCTCAGTGCATATGATGTCAAAAGTATACAGTTTTCATGGGTTAAATGAGTTGGAAACAGAAAGAGGATGAGAGGTTCTTTTTAAACAAAATTGCACATGCTGCAAAAAAAAAAGTCAATATTGACTGAAAAACTGTGTCCTTAAAAAAAATAGAAAAGTTGTTGATGGCTTTGAAAGCTAATTTTTTACAATCCGCTAATTGTTTAAAGCATAAATTATAGATGACAAGAAACTTATCAGAACTTAGCAAGGTATAAAAACATGGGCTAGTTTTAAAGAATGTGTGGATCGTATCAAACTAAAAGCAGATATGAAAAAGTACAGCAAAGAGGGAACGAAGGACTAAGAGATCATAAATCAAACCCTTTAGCAGTCAGAGGCTTTTACTAAGTCATCAATCACAAACACAGTCAAAAGGCTTTTTTAAGAAGGTAATAATTTGAGGGAAGAGTCATAATGCTATCCAAATACATGAATCTCCTCGTCAAAATAAACCTCTGCAACCAAGCCCTAGCTGAGCATCTGACACACCGGCAACTACTAGTGAATCCATAATGCTTTGCAAAATACCAGAAAATCTACTGATCCTCCTCTCAGTGCTGTGATCTGTGATCACCCTTCCTGGGTTAGTTACTCTTCCGTGACAGTGTTTTCTAAGACAGGAAAAGTTATTCATCTGTAAACCATAAGTCTAATTCCTCTGAGGCCTCCAGTTAAGAATTGTCTGGTGAATATTTCTCCTGAGGCTCTAAATGAGGAAACTCCATCATAATAGCGGGCAGTTTCGGCACACCAATACAGTTTACGTATGACTTCAGTCAACAATGAAAGTGCACACTACATTCAGGAGGTAATACGAACTATGAATAAAGAGAACTAATGGAATTTTTAGCTGAGCATACCAAATGACTCAAAGGCAGGAATAGGAGGGATTGTTTTTAAATGATTTTGTTTGCTCGCTTTCTGTTTTTCACGAAGACTGAGTAGGAGTACAACTCAATAAAATAAGCCAATCGTAAACGTTTGCTAAATCAGAAAAAAAAGAACAAAATCAAAGGATGAAAAGGGGAAAGAGGTCAAAAGCCAAAGAAAACCATAATGTTTTGAGAAAGGAAGAAAGTTAATATGCACAAACATAAAATCACATCACTCTGCTGACATAATTACTGTGTAAGACTTTGAAGATTATTTCATCATTATAAAAGTTTTAATTCATCAGGATTAAAAAAAAGTGCATAGGACACAAAACTTCCCTCCTTTGTAAATGTTGCTGATGTTTTATTGAAAATGAGTTTAAAATTACATTTTTAATAATTAATCCAATCAATAAAATTATTGACAGGGTTGAATAATAATTTACAACAGCAGAGTGCTGGGATCCAGTTATACTCAGTCAATCTGAATACACACTATGAACAATTCCCTTCTAAATTATCTCAGAGGTGTTGAGGATTACCTCAACAGCACGAAAAGGTAAACATCATAAGCCCACACCAAGGCAGACATCCACACCAAGGCCAATGTCAAGTTTCTTGTTAATTTATAAATTTCCATTTATATTTCTCATCCTGCGTGTTTCCGATAGAGCTCACAGTAATCACAGCTACAGTGGATCAACTTCAAAAGTAAATGAAACAAATAACTGGTAAATCGATAGGCGGTGACACTCTCCCAGCTGAAATCTTACCCTGGTGTGACCCCCCTCTGCCCTTCTGCCCTCTAAAGACTTAATGAATCACCAAGAGCACAGTACAGACCTGTATATTTGCCCAAGTGACAGCCAGATTTATCTCAGTATCAATGATCATCCCACCACCACGAGAGGAGGGAGGGAGCATGGAAAGCCTGAGCCTCAGCAAGGCACTGGCCAAGGGGGGTTCCTGCAGCTGTGTACCTCAGGTATAAATATCTCGTCATTTTGAACTGACAGAAAGTCCGAAAGCCCAAAGGAGGGATAATTTAAACCAGGGCCCTTTATGGGTATTTATTTCTAGGTCGACTTTCCAATAGCCAATTCAAAGAGGAGAATAGAAAGTTCCTTTTGTTTTCTAAATGATTTTTGCCCTAGGAAATGTGTAAAATAACACTGAAAACGTTCCTATGGGTGACATGGTGATTTTTAAATACTTAATTCCTCTGTGATGAAAATTTAAATTCAGATTTAAAAAAAATCAAAGCAATGGGGCTCGTAGTGGTAAAGAGAAAAGCCACTGAAACAAAACACCAAGGCGGAACCAAACAAAACTGAGCAACTTGAGGACACTCAGATGATTGGTGCAGGGCAGTTTCCTGCCGTTGTAAGTAGAGTTTATGCTTTAGAACTTCTTTCTATGGGAGCTGTGCTTGGCAAAAAATGGCCCTGTCCAGCAGCTCCCAAAACAAGTGTCAATGTACTCTTCAGACAGTAAGCAACTCCCAATTTATAGGCAACAAGGGAAAACAGGTCTAAACTACAACATCCAAAAAGAAAGGAGGGTTAAGCAATCCTATGTCAAAGCAAACAGAGGAGCTGCCCATGCTGAAGTGATGCTAAAACAAGTAGCAGATATGTCCATATCCCACAGAACTACAGGGGAGCAAGTGAACCAGAGAAGAAAAATGAGAATACCCACTTCAATGCAGTGGAGAATCAGAAAGGTTCATTTAACAGCAGGATTAAAACATCAACCACAACAAAACCATAGACCCAGAGACAGGGCTTAGTTAGCAAAAGAGCTTTGCCCGGCAGGCCTGACAACTGAAGATCAATCCCCAGAAAACATACAAATAGCAAATGACTTTGCTATTTAACACTGAAGACCAGACACAAAACTTCCAACCTTTGTGAATGTTGTTCCCATTGTAACTGTCTCACTGAAGAATCCTGGAAGGTTCCATTTAGATTATGTCTTTTAGCATATTTCTTGGTCCTCTAGATATCACTCTGAAGTAGCTTTCAGAAACAGCACATAGAGGTGGACTGGAAGAACTGACTCCTAAGAGGTACCTTTGACCTACTCACACAAATACTATTAATAAATAAAAATTAAAAAAATTAAACTTAAGGAACACATAACCAGTAAGCATAGACTCAAGGAAAACATAAAATAAATAATAGACTTTGCAAAGCCATTAAAATATGTTCACCAAATCTGTTAATTTAGTAGTTATAAATCTAATGCAATAAGAAAATGAGAAGACATGATTGAAATACAGGGAAATGATACAAAGTAATAGTTTTAAATGTGTGTGTGCCTGTGTGGGAGAGAAGAAAGAAAGAAAGAAAGAAAGAAAGAAAGAAAGAAAGAAAGAAAG
>NW_026595069.1:0-3852 GCF_907164565.1 Psammomys obesus | reverse complement strand
ACACACACACACACACACACACACACACACACACACACACACACACAGCCTCACGCAGGCTCCTAAGATACATACCCCTGCCAAGCAGCTGAGCTGAGGCGGCCAGTCCACCCACCCAGTCACACTTAGAAACAGGGTTTCCAGTGTGAAGCTAAAGGGCAGCTTTGAGCAGCTGAGTGTGCCATGGCCGACGTGGGCATGCTGGTTTGTTGTGCAACAGAACAGGCGGAAAAGAGCCGGGCACAGGGAAGGAGGGCCCTGCTGAGAAGCCTCCAAAGTGTGCAGAGCAAAGCAGATAGTCTCATGCCAGTGACGTCATGGCTGCCTTGCTGTGGGCAAGCACATCGATGCAGTCGGCTCTCGACACACTTCCCTGGACACAGTCCTGTTGCTAGGTACTGGGCGGTGCACCACTGTTTACATCCCAAATGCTAAACTGCCGAGGAGCAGCAGGCGGAGGGTGGCTCAGGGAGGCAGAGACCAAAGGCTAAGGGGCTAAGGACAATCCTGAGACTCCACAGCTGAAGAGGAAATGCTTATATTCTAAACAACGGACTGTTCACATGTTTGTTTGTTTGTTTGTTTGTTTTTGAGACAGTGACTCCTGTAGCCCAGGCTAGCCTTAAACTCTGAATGCAGCCAAGCATGATCGAAAACTCCTGCCTCTACCTCCCACAGGCTGGATATCGGGTGTGGCTGTCACTTCTGCCTTATGCCAGACACGGATGTAGCAATCCTGTGCACCACGCAAGCAGCCAGCTGACCTTCAGCCCTACCTCATGAAGTATGTTTTTTGGAAGGAGGCTTTCATATTAAATCCAATTGCATCAACCGATAAAAACTGCCCTACGCAAAGGTTCTGAGGAATTTTATAAAAACCTGACGTCTGACTAACATCTTGTGGTTTAACTCTGCAGGGAAAGGCAAAGTTAAGGAAAGGCCGCCCCAGCCCACAGTCCCTAAGGCGTGGCTGAGGGAGAGACTCTCAGCTGCTGCTCAGACAGGTTTGTCGATGCTGCATGCGGCAAGACTTCCCAAAAGCTGCTGGCCGGTAGGTCGGTCGATCGGTCGACTCTCTGTCTAACTATGAAGCCCTGGCTGGCTTGAACTTAATATGTAGACTTAGAGTCCTTGAACTCACAGAAATCCTCCTGCCTCTGCCTCTGGCATGCTGGAACTAAAAGCCTGTACCAGCACTTTTGAATTGCCAACCTTTTTATCTGCCTGTCTGTCTACCTCTCTATCTATCCACTATTTATCCATCATCTAATAGTTCATATTTGTTCTGTCTGTCATCTACTAATCAGTGTATTGTATCTGTCATCTGTCTAGCAGTTATCAATCACCTATCTACACTTAACAGATATACTTAATACACAGATATGCTTAGTGTAGTATACTTCATGCAGAACAAGGGCTGCGCTCAGTTTGGACAGTTTGATTTCTTCATTTGTGCCCATCTGTTCCCTTCCCCACCCTCATTCTCTTTCATGAGACAAAAAGTCATGAAGCAAAGGACCCCAGGTCCTGCCCTGCAGTTCTGGACCCTTTGGAGACCCGTCCCACCTCCCTCCCTTGTGGAAGGACGATGCCCGGCAGGCCCAGCCATGACGAGCCTGCTGGGACCTTCCCAAGCTGGCCTGGAGCCAGCAATGTCCCCAGGGCTGACTTTTAATTCTCGAAAGTCCTACCTCAGCTTTTTAAATAGCTGAGGTTGCCGATGTGTGCCTGCACGCCCCTCAGGGTCGTTTTGTGTTGTGTTCTGACACAGGGTCTCACACACGTCAGGCGGCCTTGAACTCCGAAGACTGTCTAGCTACTGAGGCAGAGGCACACTGTACGTACCACACCAGCTACATTCCAGAGTTTAGAGGAAGCCGACACCTCGGGGACCTGTTTGACGAGGGATACCTGGCTGGGCATGGCCACCGGCTCCTGGGAGACCAGCCTCTCTGCGGCCCCCCTCTGCGGCCCCCTCTGCGCCTTTGAGGCTCTAGCCAGGACGGCTGCTTCCTGATCCACCAAGACATGAACCGACCACCCCTAAGTTCCTATGTCTTTCCTTCAGTGATAGATCCTAGCCCCTGAACTTGTAGGCCAAAAGAAAATCCCCTTCCCTGTTTCTGTCAAGAGTGCGATCTGTGCATACTCTGAAGCAGGGTAATACTACCATAAAGCTGGGCGTTCAGTGTGGAGTGCACACACTTTGCAGGAGCAAGCACTGCCGTGAGGCTTCATTCTGCACACTGACACTGATCAGTCCTCCGCTCTGTGCTGCGGGGATGGGGTTTCGGGCCCTGCATGCTGGGCGCCCCCAGCCCACGATCACCCTTCTCACAGTTCTGCCCATGCCTGCCCAGTCAAGAGTACTGAAATGTCCGGGAATATTTTCCTCCAGAGCTACGAGGGCTTTCCAGATTCGTCCTATCTCTAAGCCATCTGAATTTCACGGGGCCTCAGGAATTCAAGCGGGAACCAATATGCTCTGCGGGACAGCAAGCGCTTAAGGAACGTCACTGTGCGTACTTGCAGTATCACCTCACCGGATCCCCAACAGCTGAGAGTCAAATCCTTTCGTTTTAAGACCGTTCGTCTTGCGTGTCTGCCTGAGCAGTGTGCGTCCCTGCACGCTCGGAGACGGGGCACGGGGTCAGATCCCTGGGACAGGTGGCTGGGAGCTGTGGGTGCTGGCGACTGACACCGGGCCCCCTGGAAGGGCAGCCGGAGCTCTTGACCACTGAGCCCTGTCCCCAGCCCTGAGAGCCAAGATGCTGCGCCCCGTGACACGGCAGGAGGCGGCAGCTTCCTCACCGAGGCTGGCCCCAGATGGCACTGTCCTAACTCATCACCCACACTACCCCTGTCTCTCTAAGGCCCTTGAGCTCAAGAGGCTTTAACTTGTTTCCAAGCCTCCCAGGTCTCTGGATCTCTGAGAATGCCTTACAAAATACACACAGTTAATGTCTCTCTGGGGCCCTTCTGAGACTGTCACCACGCACGCACGCACGCACGCACGCAAGAACACTTCCTGGTGCCCCAGGCTGTGGTGGCTGTGCCCCTAGGCTTGTGAAAGCTCTGTGCCTCCTGGTGCCTCGGCCTACAGAGGCTGCACCCCTTGGCCATTTTTGCTTCATAAAACATGCGCTTCCAGATTCCAGAACTCTCCCACACTCTGCCCACGACACAGGGTGCCAGGCAGGGTGGCCCCAGCTGGGAGTGACCTCCAGTTTACCTACCATGCTCTGCACACAATGTCATTTTCCTGCATGGGCCATGATGGGGAAGATAAAAAAGTGATGCAAAAAGCTCATGTCACGCTTGGAACCCCAGTCGAGGGGCCTGAAGATAACGTTGCCTATGCTGTCTGCCGTCAGAGCCCCTGGGCCTCAAAAGGGACTTCGCAGCCTCCTAGTGCCACCTCCAGGGCAAAACATGACCTTGAGGCTTGCATTCGGCCAAGACCACGGACGTGATGGTCTGTGGCTTGCCAGGGTGGCGGGAGCTTCCGGAGCCTCACTGCCCATGCGGTAACCTTCTCTCCTTTGGTTTTACCATCTTTTTTTTTAAAGTTTTATTTATTTATTATTTATACAGCATTCTGCCTACATGTGTACCTGTGCACCAGATCTCACTACAGACAGTTGGGAGCCACCATGTGGTTGCTGGGAATTGAACTCAGGACCTTTAGGAAGAGCAGCCAGTGCTCTTAACCTGTGAGCCATCTCTCCAGACCCGGTTTTACCATCCTAACTGTGGGTTATGATGGTAAAACCAAAGGAGAAAAGGAGCCTGGGGCCCTAAGGTCAGCAGGGGCACACCAGCTCTGCAGAGCCTCTTTCTGCTTGGGGGGGG
>NW_026595068.1:1698-5601 GCF_907164565.1 Psammomys obesus | reverse complement strand
TTTAGCAGGGCGGGGTGACCTTTTCTGAGGCACACAATCACAATGGCTAAGGCATATAATCACAATGGCTATTTTTCTAAACCAAATCTGAAACATTGGGGAGAATTTTCCCACCCGATTCTCAACCGATTCCCATTGATTATTGCCAAGGAGTTTGTCTCTATTTTCTATGAAGCATTTATTCTGTTATATTTCCTGGAGGCTGTTGCTAGGAGAGTTAACTTTGTTTTCTGCCAGGTGTACACTCTGTGATATTTCCTGGTACCTGAATTCAGTTCCCAGTCAAGATCTTTATTTCAAAACGGAGTTATATTCAGGCTATCTTAAGCTCTTCATTTCCCCCTTTCCATGTAACTGAAGAGGCCAATCTTGGGCTCTTACAGTTCAAGGTCATCTCCAAGCTGACTGTATTGGGTTTTTATTACCATTAACTGTATAGTACCTAGTCTTTTTAAATATTTTAACAACTTGTTAAGTAAGCCTGATCCAAAAATGGCCAAAAGCAAAAAATTCTGCCCTTGAGCTGCTATAACTCTGGCTTTGTACATCCAGTATTTTATTGCAATACTAGTTTCTGCTCCAGTTTAAGTAATCCCCAAGATAATAGCTAATATCAGGGAGCCACCTTTGACTTAGCATTCCAGCCTGTAGGTGGGATTTTGGACCGGTGGTCTTGTCTTCTGAAACTACTTCAACGCTGACAGTAGGACTGTTGACATCAGTGGCTAGGAAGGCTGAAATGCCAGTCAAAGGCTGGGCAATGGGGCAGTCCTCAGAAACTTCTGGTTAGGTGGTCCACCCGAGGAGGCAGTGAATAATCATGACAACTTCCAGGAAGTTCAGATCTCAGCTTGCAGTTTCAACCAGATGAAAATCTGCTGAGACAAGTTTAAACTAGAAACAGAAATTAAAATTAGTCTAATAACTGGGAAAAATGAGGAATTACAAGACTAGGGAAAAACTCATCTGGGGTCTGTTTGAGCTATGTCAAATTCAGGTCTCATGACTTTTTGATTTTCTAAAACATTTTGTGTAGCAACAATTTAAGTGTATCCATGATCTGAAACTAACATTTTAACTGTGGATACAACTGTTGGTAATCAGCCACTTTTTGTCAGATCTTCTTAGCATTTATTTTTAGTTCCCATCTCCATGTTACACTGGAAAGTTAGGCAGAAATACATTAGTGGCTTTAGTGCTGAACTGTGGATGCTTGGACTTCCCTTAACAAAGCAACTAGAAAAAACTAAATTTAAAATATTTTTAACTTCTGTATCAAAGTCTACCTCAAAAATGGCAAGTATTAAATATATCACAGTAAAAGCTCTGGCTTTTGGGTCAAATATACACATTGTATATATGTGTTTAGCATGATGAAATGCATTTTTATATTTATCTTCAGAAAACCATCAAAAGGTAATTAAAATCTTAAACTTGTGACTGGATATAAAGCAATCAGCTTATTAGAACTCTATTAGTCAATGTAATAACTCTAGACTCCGGAAATCTTATAACAACATAAGCACAACAATAGCAGAGAGAGAGAAGTCTAAAATATCTCCCATTTTTAATATGCCTCAAATCATTTTTCTGTATCATTAAAATTTATGTTTATATATTTTAAAACATATATTTATATCCTCAAATCTTTCTTGTATTTATAAACCCTGAAACATTTTCCCAAACCAAACAACATTTTTTAGATTCTCAAAACGTAAACTCTTATATCCTCAGACCCTATATAAACTCCATTATCTTTCTATCTAGCCATCCATTATAAGACATAGATAATTAACATGAAGCCTGTAGGCTAGGCAAACCTGCTTGCCTTTTTTAAATAGAAAACCTTGTACCTGGTAATTTTAACTAACTAATAAATTAACCAATATACTAACAATGGATCTAACTATCTTCTCTTTAGCTGCAAGGCTACCATTATCTTAGCTTAGCCATCAATGTAATCAGAGACCTGAGAAGGATAAGAATGTACTAATCCATGTACCAATCAAAATGACAGTGACAACTAGTCAGTCCATCACTCTACGCAGCTGTTCTTGGCTCCTGTGGTCTCATGGCATCATGAGCAGGGCAGTCCAGCAATCAAGCACAGAAGATGAGAGACTGTTTCTGTGGAGAAAGAAATGAGAGAATGGCCTCACCTTGCCCTTAGCAACGTGAAACATTTACTCTCCAGGTGTCCACAGTTTTGTCCACAGTTTAGGCTGGGCCCAGGCAGTGGGCCAGTTGGGGCAGTCTTGCCCAATGGCTAGCATACCATAATCCAGAATCACATTGTGTCCAAATCTTCTTGGAGACCTTGGGGGAGCTACCACCAGGAATTTGGAACTCTCTGTCATAATAAACTTACACATATTAAAATGCCGTATTCATCAGATCTATGACAAGCTTGAGGGCCGGTATATCTGAATTATTTTTTATCTATCTGTAAATTATTTATTTTAAATTGCATCCTATGAAATAGAATGCCATAATCTCTAATTCTGGCATATTTTTTAAATAAATATTTTTAAACCCATATTTATCTTTAGTAGATCTATTTAGGCCAATTTTATAATTACCCATCCTAGGCTTAACTTTAAAAAATAAACAAAATACCAGATAAAATCCATTCTTATAATTAACCACATTTATTAGCAGCTTTTTATATGTATTAGCACAACTTTAAATATCTTTCTGAACTAAAATAAAAGCAAAACTTTCAATTAAATACAATACATAGAAGGCCAGAAAATCTTGTCATCCTATCATATTGCATTAAAACTGAACAGCAAAAAAAAGCATAAAGGACAAAAATTTCATTTAGAGACAGCATTAAATAATTTATATAGGAACTGGCAACCAGGCATATATTTTTATAATAATTAAAAATGAGTTTAATATAACCCTATATAAACCTGGGCTAAAAAGCATAAGAAAACATTTTGCATTGAAAAAAACATTAGCCTTTCAAATGAAGAACAATATATCTTACAGTTCTTTCTCAAATCATGCTTGCAGGTGTAAAAACCAAAGCAAATACAATTTATATCTTTTATAACAGTCTGTATATCTTCAGGTTAGGCTTTTTCCGGCTCCATTCTTTTGATTTAACCAGACATTTTTTAAAATTCTTAAACCATATAAAAGTTTTTATCAGAATAATTTTTATTATTTTATCAAAACTGCAATTTTCATAATTGGCTCAAATAGTATAACTTGGTTTTATTTGGTAAAATTAACAAAACAAATATCAAAGTCTTTTGTTCTCCCCCAAAGGATTGAGAAACTGTTCCAAGTTCTCTGTTAGAATGCCTAAGGTCATTGTCTAAGATACCTGATAAACTTTAAAATGTTTTATTGCCTTAAACATAGTTTCTTTTTTTTTTTAAACCTGTTTTTGAAATATCAAAATAAGGTATCTTTTTTAGGAATGAAATCACAAAGTATAGCCATAATTTTAAAAGGCAAAACCAAATTTTATCAATGCAAACAATTCAGTACTTTTAAAATCAATATTAAATGTATTATTTTGATGTTGGCTGCCAACAAGAGAAGTTCCTATATATAAACACATGGAGGTGCAGTTTTAATATTTTATATAAACATGGTTTTAAATCTTATTATTTTTATAATCCTGGTTTTTAAAACAGGACAGAAATTATGTGCAGTATTGATTATTAATATACTTAATAATCAATAACATATATCAAGATATATAGAACATAGTTAACTTATATATTCAAAACAAACAAACAAAATTACAAAACTTATTTTTATTCCCTTCAGCTGTAATTTCAAGGGAGGAACATCTTGTTACCTGTTAAATCCAATTTTTATGACCATAGAGGCTTGCAGCCTTTTTTTTTTTTTTTTTTTTTTTTTTTTTTTTTTTTTTTTTTTTTT
>NW_026595068.1:0-1598 GCF_907164565.1 Psammomys obesus | reverse complement strand
TTTTTTTTTTTTTTTTTTTTTTTTTTTTTTTTTTTACCTGAGAAGCTGCTGTTGCCCCTTTAAGAGCTGCCTGCTTGCACAGAAGCCTTAAACATTTCTCAAAACCTGTTTTAATCCATTTCAGCAGTAGCATCAATCTTAAGGTTGGGTACTATAGGGGCTGGAATCCCATAAATAATCTCAAAAGGAATTAAACCTAGCTGGTAAGGGGAATTCCTAACCCTATAAAGGGAAATGGAGAGGAGCATCACCCAGTCAGTGCCAGTCTCCAAGGTCAATTTTGATAAGGTCTCTTTTAATGTTCTGTTCATCCTTTCTACCTGTCCTGAACTTTGGGGCCTATATGCACAATGCAATCTCCAATCTGCCCCAATAAACTTATCTACATTCTGACTTATCTTGGACACAAATGCTGGCTTATTCTTTCCTGTTTCTGTACATCTTGGCCAAATTAGTGGGTCGTCTTGTGACCGCCTTGAGACCTGCCAACAAAGCCTGATAGTAGACTAGGAGATGTTCCCTACCTGTAGTTGTGTTGTAATCCCAATTGGGCCTCTCATAGGGAAAGTAATCATTAATATGGGATCTGTAGTTGGAACTCCTGTAGTGTCTGGGATATTTTTGTGCACCTCTGAAATAATACATCCCCACTCCTCTTGGTAAACAAGGCCTGCAAAAGCTGCTGGCAATCGTCCTGGGTGGGCTGGTGGGTAAAAAGCAGAGAACTTGGCATTCTGAATCTCCAGTTAAACCTGTGATGGGGCAAAAGGCCAGTAATGATGAGATTGATTGCCATTAGCATCTGGAGGGCCCCGTGTCCCATAAGGGAAGGACTGTGGAATCTGCCTCTGGTTCCCCAGAGGGAGAAGCTGCATGGAGGCTTTGGGTTCTTGGCGCTGGGCCAGACGATGGTTCCAACCTGGATAAAGGAACAGGAGTTGTTTGAGGAGTGGGAGGAGGAGGAGGTGGAAAATTTATTTCCATGGGAGTCCCATCCTGTAAAACAGATTAAGGGGTGGTCTATGGAGCCAGGGCAATGGCCTCTGGTTTCGGAGAGCCTGTGGAAGGAGGACTGTTAGTGGGGGTCAGAAAAGGCTTAATCTATGGAGGCAGATGAATAACTAGATCCTTCAAAACTACAATATGGGGCACTTGGTCTGGGTGCCCGCATCCTTTCTGAAAGACTCTATTTCCCATCTCAAGGCCAGTGGGAAGGTAGAAAGTTCTTTCTGGCAACCAGCTCACATTGAAGGTGAGCCATTCTGAGCTGCAAAAACAGTCATTTTTTTTTTCTCACATCAACTGAAAGACGGTGAGCTCTAGTTTTAACTTCTCCAAAATGAGTCAGAATCAAGTCAAGAGGCTTGGAGGCATTCCGTCCCATATCGTCAGTCAGTCTATTTGTCAAGAGAATCCAGGAGAACGCAAAAGAAGTAAGGAAAACAATTTCAACAAATAGTAAATCACTCATACACAAAAAAGAACCGGTTGTCTCAGACAAAAACGAAACCAAAGGCAACAACTTACAGCCTATACCCGGGCTAACATCATGGGACAAAACTGAAATCATAGAAACGAAAACAGCTGCAGTTTTAAAC
>NW_026595067.1:0-2679 GCF_907164565.1 Psammomys obesus | reverse complement strand
CAGGGTGATAATTATGGATCTATTTTCATTTTTCTACATGTAGACATCCAGTTGGACCAGCACCATTTGATGAAGATGCTATCTTTTTTCCATTGTATGGTTTTGGCATCTTTGTCACAAATCAGGTGTCCATAAGTGTGTGGGTTTATTTATGGTCTTCTGTTCATTTCCATTGATCCACCATTCTGTTTCTATGCCAGTACCATGCAGTTTTTATAACTGTTGTTCTATAGTACAGCTTGAGATCAGGGATGGAGATACCTCCAGAAGATCTTTTATTGTAGAGGATTGTTTTAGCAATTCTCGGTTTCTTGTTATTCCATACGAAGTTGAGAATTTTTCTTTCCAGGTCTGTAAAGAATTGTGAAGGCAATTTGAAGGGAATTGCATTAAATCTGTAGATTGCTTTTGGTAAGATGGCCATTTTTACTATGTTAATCCTGCCAAGCAATGAGCATTGGAGATCTTTCCATCTTCTCATATCTTTTCTAATTCTTTCTTCAGAGACTTGAAATTTTTTTCATACAAGTCTTTGACTTGCTTGGTTAGGGTTACATCAAGGTACTTTATGTCATTTGTGGCTATTGTGAAGGGTGTTGCTTCTCTAATTTCTTTCTCAGCCCTTTTGTCTTTTGTATACAGGAGGGCTACTGATTTTTTTGAGTTAATTTTGTATCTGGCCACTTTGCTGAAGGTGTTTATCAGCTGTAGGAATTCCCTGGTAGAGTTTTTGGGGTCACTCACGTATACTATCATAGCATCTGCAAATAGTGATACTTTGACTTCATCCTTTCCCATCTGTATCCCCTTGATCTCCTTCAACTGTCTTATTGCTCTAGCAAGGACTTCCAGCACTATGTTGAAGAGATATGGAGACAGTGGGCAGCCTTGTCTTGTCCCTGATTTCAGTGGGATTGCTTTAAGTTTCTCTCCGTTCAGTTTGATGTTGGCTATAGGCTTGCTGTATATCGCCTTTACTATGTTTAGATATGTGCCTTGTATCCCTGATCTCTCCAGTACTTTAAACATGAATGGATGTTGGATTTTGTCAAATGCTTTTTCAGCATCTAGGGAGATTATCATTTGTATTTTTTTCTTTCAGTTTGTTAATATGGTGGATCACATTGATGGATTTCTGTATATTGAACCACCCCTGCATACATGGGATGAAGCGTACTTGGTCATAGTGGATAATATCTTTGATGTGTTCTTGTATTCAGTTTGCAAGTATTTTGTTAAGTATTTTTGCATCAATGTTCATCAGGGAGATTGGCCTGAAATTCTCTTTCTTTGTTGAGTCTTTGTGAGGTTTAGGTACCAAGGTGACTGTGGCTTCATAGAATGAGTTTGGTAATATTCCTTCTGTTTCTATTTTGTGGAATAGTTTGAAGAGAATTGGAGTTAGCTCTTCTTGGAAGGTTTGGTAGAATTCTGCGCTAAAGCCTTCTGGTCCTGGGCTTTTTTTGGATGGGAGACTTTTGATGACTACTTCTATTTCTTTGGGGGATGTAGGACTATGTAATTGATTTACCTGGTCCTGATTCAGCTTTGGTAAGTCTAATCGATCAAGAAAATTGTCCATTTCATTTAGATTTTCAAATTGTGTGGCATATAGACTTTTGAAGTAACTCCTAATGATTGTATTTCCCACTTCTTACATAAAATTCCATTCACTCCGCCTAACAATTGGCCATCAGGCTCAGCATCTGCTTTGATAGTCTGCAGGGCAGAGGCTTTCAGAGGCCCTCTGTTGCAGGTACCTAGTTTGTTTCCTTTTTTCTTCTTCTGGCTTCAGAGGCCCTCTGTAGCAGGTTCATAGGTTGTTTCCTGATTTCTTCTTCTTCTGATGTCCATCCTCTATGCCTTTCAGGATAGGGATTGAGCATTTTAGTTATGGCCTTTTCTCTTGCTTATTTTCTTTAGATGCATAGATTTTAGTGGGTTTGTCCTATGTTGTATGTCTACATGAGTGAGTATATACCGTGTGTGTCTTTTTGCTTCTGGTACAACTCACTCAGGATGATCCTTTCCAGGTCCCACCATTTACTTGTAAATTTCATTATTTCCTTATTTTTCATTGTTGAGTAATACTCCATTGTATAGATGGACCACAATTTCTGCATCCATTCATCAGTTGAGGGGCAACTGGGTTGTTTCCAACTTCTGGCTATTACAAATAAAGCTGCTACAAACATGGTTAGGCAAATGTCCTTTTTGAGTCCTTGAGCCTCTTTTGGATATATGCCTAGGAGTGGTATGGCTGGATCTTGAGGAAGCGCTATTCCTAGTTGTCTGAGAAAGCACCAGATTGATTTCCAGATTGGGTGTACAAGTTTACATTCCTACCAGTAGTGGAGAAGGGTTCCACTTTCTCCACAACCTCTCCAGCGTGTATTGTCACTTGAGTTTTTGATCTTGGCCATTCTGATGGGTGTAAGGTGAAATCTCAGGGTTGTTTTGATTTGCATTTCCCTAATGGCTAATGAGGTTGAGCATTTCTTTAAGTGCTTCTCTGCCATTCAACATTCCTCTACAGAGAATTCTCTCTTTAGCTCTGTTCCCCATTTTTTTAAGTGGATTACTTGGTTTGCTGCTTTTCAGCTTCTTTAGATCTTTATATATACTAGATATGAGTCCTCTGTCAGATAAAGGGTTGGTGAACATTCTTTCCCAATCTGT
>NW_026595066.1:0-4763 GCF_907164565.1 Psammomys obesus | reverse complement strand
CTTTCTGATCTTAGTCTATCAGTTCTCATCAGAGAAATACTCAGAATACCTGTGGCGTCTCTTCTACCAGAAATGAGGGTGCTTGTACTTTCCCCCATGCTATCACAGTATCTTGATGTCCTAAAAGTTGTTTCATGGGTTGATTCTGTGGCTGGTGTATAATCTTGAGTAAAACTGTACCCCAAAGAAGATAGTATAATGAGATAAATGGCCAACAATCAGGAAACATGAGTATAAAATGTTACTAAAGGAATAAATTCATGTTCTCACAAGCTGACTGGCCAGAAGTAGGTCATCATCACCTTTAATGATTAATAAACTTACAGTCTGCTTTTCCCAGGTTTAGATCTTTGCACACAGACCCAGAAAACAAAGAACAGCTTTTTACTTTGGGTTTGAAACACACAGATGTTTCTTCCTTGATTGGTTGCTCTTCTTTTGTGAACTAGATGAAGGCAATGAGTGATTGGCTCATTTCCCCTCAACACCTTCCCATGTAAATCTGTGTGACCTCCTATTTTTCCTTGAAGGGTAATTCGCCAGCCAGTAGGCAGGATTTACTTTGCAGGCACGGAGACAGCAACAGAGTGGAGTGGCTACATGGAAGGAGCAGTCCAAGCTGGAGAACGAGCAGCTCGAGAAGTAAGGAAAAATCTAAGGTGTACTCCTTTTTCAGTTGTAATTACATCTGGGAAGCAGTACTGAGAATTGAAATGGAAGTGTCATGTGTGAGGGACATGGGCTATATCAGTGACAATATTGCTGTCATCTGATCTTTCCAGTTCTTTGTTTTATCTTTATATGAATATACAGCAAGAAACTAGATTTTGGACTATTTTATTAAGACAACTAGACACACTTATGGAGTACACAGACATTTTGTTTCCTGTGTGTAATATACAATGATCAAATCAAGATAATTTGCATCTCCTTCACAGCAGACATGTACTTATTTTTTTTTTTTTTTGAAACATTCAGAATTCTTTCTTCCAGTTCTTTGGAAGTATATAGTAAATTGTGGTTTTAAATATGTATTTTTAAATATGTATATTGTTATGTAATGCTAGGATTTATACCTCTCATTGAATTATATTTTAGTACCTATTATCCAGTCTCAGTAGCCTTACTCTATGGTACCTTTCTTAGCTTCTGATAGCCTGTTATTTTCTGTAGTCTTACAACATTCACTTATTTGGCTTCTGCCTATAAAGGACAACATATGTTATTTTATGGCATATGTTATTTGTCTTTCTATGCATGGCAGATTTCATTTATGTCTGTATTGTCCTCTAAGCTTAGCCATGTTGTCATATTGACAGGATTTAATTCCTATTTAAAGCTGAATAGTGTTGTATTTTTGGGAATAATAAATTTTCTTTATCCATTCATCTATTTCTTGACACTGCTAGCCTATGTATTCATTTCTCTGTTACCCACCTATGGGTTCATCTGTCTTTAATAGGACTTTGAATCTATCAAAATTATTTAATATCACATTATAATACGACACTTTTCTTTCAGGTCTTGAATGCTCTAGGAAAAGTGGCCAAGAAAGACATATGGGTTCAAGAGCCTGTGTCCATGGTAAGTTTGGCTACTCCATTTTTATAAACCAACTACATAGCACATAAAAATTGCACTGTCCTTCATTCAGCCTCTGCTTTTACTGTAGATGGAAATGTCTTGGGAGATGAATGCACACTATTGCAGATAGGTTTTGTCTTTTCTAGCGACAACCAGAGTTTCTATTAATGATCTATGTTCATCTATCTAGGATGTTCCAGCATTTGAAATTACCCACACTTTTCTGGAGAGGAACCTGCCTTCTGTTCCTGGCCTGCTAAAGATCACTGGGTTTTCCACTTCTGTGGCTCTTCTCTACTTCATGTTGCACAAGTTTAAACTGCTTCCACGATTTTGAAGTTTTTCATCCTCAGGCTTCCTGCTTGATCATTTGTAGCACCATCACCATCAAAATGAAAATGTGGATGAATGATAGCCTGTGTCTTAGGCCATTTAAGTGCACTTGATTTAACCCTCCTCAGTTTAATATCAGTCTTTGTAAAGTGATAACAATCCAAAGAATCACCTAGTTAATTTCAATGAGATCAAGTTGCATCCTGTTTGTTAGACTAATTCATGTTAGTTGATAGAATAAACCTTGTGTGTGCCTATTTTAAAAAGGTGAAATGTTTATGAGGAATAATTTCTGGGTTCTGTTTTTCTTGCTTTTAATGCAAAATACTTAATCATTTAAGAAATAAACCACTTGATATCGTGTCTTTTTTTTGTCATTCCACAGACATGTAGAGTAAAATAGTGGCTAAAATATACCCTAGATATCCTCACTGACTAGTTCCATGTGAGACAAACTACAATAGACACTGTATTTTCTGGACTGTATCTAGACATGAACAGGTGTTTGTCAGTAACATTCTGTTCTGATTTGAGGAATGTACCCTTTTTTTTAAAATGTGGATTATGGCTGTCTGATCAATTACGTCTCCAAGCTTACCTGTGTCTTCAACATGGTTAAATATTAGCATGCCATTTTCTTCCAAGTACCAAAGGACACATTAAATTTTCTCTATTGTTATTTATGATACAGTCAAATACAGAAATGAAATTAGGGCTCTATGTGAAAACATCACTTGTTTTAATTATGAGGTTTTATAACAGATATCAAATTGAATGATTATATATATTCAGACTCAGTTTTCCATCTTAGGTGTTTTGTTGGTCCAGAAGGGTGCCTATCTCTTCTCTTTCCCATTTGAGAAACTGTCAATATTCAAAAGAAAAAAAATCCGAAGGTTTCAACCACAAAGCACTTTCTTTTTTAAAAAAATGTAAACCATTTTATTATTTAAGAAGAATTAAAAGATTGCCAGCACATGCCAGCCAACCCGAGTCTATTATACTGGCTGTATCCTAAATGCGGACCTCTGGGTGCTGCTGTGAAAGCTTGCGATCTAGATTTTCTGCCCTGCTTTATCTTGTAATTCAGAAGCATTTTTAACTTAAAAAGTTTCAGGGATATCTTGGATATTCTCCAGTACATAAGGAGTTGCCTTGATTCAAATAAAACTATAGTGAGGATTCTCAGCACTGATATGCTACACCTGTGTGTGTTAACTTACTAACTCAGTCCTGACATACCCTAAAATTATTTAAATAGCAGAATTGGCAAGAATTCTAACAATATTCAGATTGTTAACATTGAAATATTGAATGTTGAAAACCTCCTAAGCTGGCATTTTACCCCTTTCTACTTCTGAAAAAAAAAAAAAAAAACACAAAACTGTTAATCTATCCTGATGATATCAACCCTTTTAAGTTATAGTTTGTGTATTAAAATGATTTCCAGTACAGATGTGCTTAGACATGTAATGGGAGTTGAGAAACACCATATGTGAGATTGTGTACCACAAATACAACATAGGTCTCTTTTTTGAAACAGAGAAACGAAAGTCATTTTAAGAGGTTCATAATCCCCTTCCTAGTCCTGAAGGCGGCCTTCCTCCATAGTTAGGATGAGAATTAGATTTAAAAGTACACCTTTTTGTCACAGATGTTAAATATGATCTCGTATTACACTGAAAAAAAAATGTAAGCTTTATCAAAGGACTGTGAATTATGTTTTGTTTGATGGTTGTGAACATGATACCTAATGTTCCATGTTCAAAACTGGCCCCAGAGCTACATGTATCCATATGTACAAGATTTGCCACTGAATTAAGATTTTGTCTGTATGGTACTGGGTTTTGCTGTTGTTATTAATAAAATGTGATGCTAGTCTTCATTCAGATAGACTTCTCTGCTTGGCTAATAGTTTATCAGAAGGTCCAAATTGTTTCTTATAGCCAGAAGTCTAGAGGACAGACCTTTATTTTTTTTTAATTTTATTTTTCTTTTTAGTTACATTTTATTAACTCTGTGTCCCAGCTGTATCCCGCTCCCTCATTCCGTCCCCAACCCCACACTCCCTCCCTGGTCTCCTCCCTGCCCCTTTCCAAGTCCACTGATAGGGGAGGACCTCCTCCCCTTTCATCTGACCCTGTTTTATCAGGTATCTTCAGGGCTGGCTGCAAAGTCCTCCTCTGTGGCCTAACAGACTGCTCCTCCCCCGGGGGGGGGGGGTGTCAAACAGCCTGCCCTTGAGATCCTGTTAGAAATAGTCCGTGTTCCCCTTACTTTGGAAAACTACTTGGTTACTGAGCTACCACAGGCCACATCCGAGCAGAAGTTCTAGGTTATATCCATAGATGGTCCTTGGTTGAGTTTCAGTCTCAGAAAAGACCCTGTGCCCAGATATATTTGGTCCTTGTAGAGCTCCTATCCTTTCCATATCATACTAACTTCCCTTCTTTCATATGATTCCCTGCACTCTGCCGAGGGTTTGGTTATGAGTCTTAGTGTCTGCTTTGAAACACTGCTAGGTAGAGTCTTTCAGATGCCTTTTGTGGTAGACTCCTGTCATAAGTTCAATGCACATCCCATTTGTCTTTCTAAATGAGGATTAATCACCTTCGCCTGTGTCCACTTTCTTGATTATCTTCTTTAGGTGTGTAGATTTCATTATGTTTATCATGTCTTGTAGGTCTATATAAGCGAGTATATACCAAGTTTGTCTTTCTCCTTCTGGGATACTTCACTCAGAATGATCTTTTCTAGATCCCACCATTTGCCTGCAAATTTCATGATTTCCTCCTTTTTGATTGCTGAGTAGTATTCCATTGTGTAAAAATACCACAATTTCTGTA
>NW_026595065.1:0-1058 GCF_907164565.1 Psammomys obesus | reverse complement strand
CTTTCTGATCTTAGTCTATCAGTTCTCATCAAAAGTGGCTGCATTGTCCTCTACTGTGGCCTGGTAAGGCTGCTCCCCCCCAGGGGGAAGTGATCAAAGAGCAGGCCAATCAGATTATGTCAGAGGCAGTCCCTCTTCCCATTACTATGTAACCCACTTGGACACTGAACTGCCATGGGCTACACCTGTGCAGGGGTTCCAGGTCATCTCCACAAATAGTCCTTGGTTGGAGTATGAGTCTCTGGGAAGTTCCCTGTGTTCAAATTATCTTGTTCTGTTGCTCTCCTTGTGGAGTTCCCGTCCCCTCCAGCTCTTACTATTTCCCACTTCTTACATAAAATTCCATTCACTCTGCCCATCAGTTGGCCATCAGGCTCAGCATCTGCTTTGACAGTCTATACTGCAGAAGCTTTCAGAGGCCCTCTGTGGCAGGTTTCAAGGTTGTTTCCTGTTTTCTTCTGGCTTTCAGAGGCCCTCTGTAGCAGGTTCCGAGGTTGTTTCCTATTTTCTTTTTCTTCTGATGTCCATCCTCTTTGCCTTTCAGGATGGGGATTGAACATTTTAGTTAGGGTCCTCTCTTTTGCTTAGTTTGTTTAGATGTACAGATTTTAGTGGGTTTATTCTATATTGTATGTTTATATGAGTGAGTATATACCATGCGTGTCTTTTTGCTTCTGGGACAACTCACTCAGGATGATCCTTTCCAGGTCCCACCATTTACCTGCAAATTTCATGATTTCCTTATTTTTCATTGCTGAGTAATACTCCATTGTATAGATGTACCACAGTTTCTGCATCCATTCTTCAGTTGAGGGGCATCTGGGTTGTTTCCAGCTTCTGGCTATTACAAATAAAGCTGCTACAAACATGGTTGAACAAATGTCCTTGTTGTGTACTTGCGCCTCTTTTGGGTATATGCCTAGGAGTGGTATGGCTGGATCTTGAGGAAGCGCTATTCCTAGTTGTCTGAGAAAGCGCCAGATTGATTTCCAGAGTGGTTGTACCAGTTTACATTCCCACCAGCAGTGGAGAAGGGTTCCCCTTTCTCCACAACCTCT
>NW_026595064.1:0-3595 GCF_907164565.1 Psammomys obesus | reverse complement strand
AATATTGCCTAGCATTGTGTTCTAGGTTAACTAAAAACCCAGTCTCTATGTGGTGATTTGGTTATACAGCTGTTTAAGATTAACAGCAAGCATTACTAGAAGATAAAGAGATAGTAAATATTAATAACCGCTTACAACAAATGGTGCCCAACTAATCTAAGTATCCACACCCTTTAAATCATACCTTATCATAATTTGGTGGGGGGGGGAATAAGCTCCCAGTGATGCAAACCAAACTTAAAATCTAAAAACTCCCAGCTCAGTTACTGTCTCTTTAAGAGAGGCTCTTAAACCAGCCCAGGATCAAAAGACAGCTTCCTGTGAGCAGACCTGAGACTTCCCTAACAAAACTGGCTGCTGCTTCAGTTTAACTAAGGGGTAAACAAGCATGGCTCTTTTATACTGTGGCTGGCTCAACTGGCTCAGCTCCACAGCCATGGCAGGAAAAAAAAGAACTGGAGGCAGACAAACCTCTAGACAGTGTTTGGCCTAAACTGCATCTAAAATAAAAAATTGCCATGGCAGAGGGTGTTTTAATCTCTTTTGGCTTCATTTTGGCTGTCATATTCTTGGATCTGGTTGCAATATGTTTAATGGTGTTGGTTCTTCTCCATGCCTTCTCCAAGAAAGTTCAAGGAGAAAATGGGGGAAAAGCCAAGGATTGGGGTACTAAGTTACAGACTATAGTACTCATCCAAATAATTAGGTTAATAATGGCTAAAATTCAAAGCTCTCTGGCTGCAAGGTATTTGTCAGCTCTTTCTGGTAAGGGTCTGCCTATTTACGGAAACATCAACTAAAATAACCAACTGGGCTTTGTTTGTTACAGCATAACTTGGCACTACTGATTCCAAACTTAAAAATTTCTTGTCTCTTTGTTTGATTTTCATTTAAAGGCTTTGAGTTACAAATATACTGACTTGAAACTATATATATCTGAACAAGATGGTGAAGGCACATGCCTTTCTTCCCAACACAAAGTAAAAAGAAACAGGCAGATCTCTGAGTTCTGGATCAAGCTTATTTACATAATAAAAGCCAGGATGGCAACTCCTGCTCTTTAGCCGCTTACAGAGACACTCTAATATTCAAAATGACAAAATTTTTCTTAAGGTTACCATGTAAATTCTTTTTTCTTAATAATAGATTTTATATCCTAAGGTGGGATTCACATCATTTTTAGGTTTATGTAAAGAGAGATAATGTCACACTGCTCTGGAAACTGCCTTATCCTTTTAAATGTGAGACATTTTCACAGGGGAATAATGTTAGTCATGCTTTATGTAAAAAAGATACCAGAGGCTTAAAGATGGCAAAATACATGCCAACCTAGTTTAGTCCTAAAAACTCAAAAATTATATTCATATGCTTAAAAAACAAAACTGTCCATCCCATATTAAAAAGAGAGCAAGCCAAAGAATAGCCACTATCATTGTGAAGCCCAGGTACAATATGCCTAGGGTATGCTTAAATGCTAAAGATAAGAGGGAGTTTAAATAAAGTTTGGCTATAAAGGCATAACTGTCCACTCTGTATAAAAAAGGGGCAAGCCAAAAAATAGCCACTATCAATGTAAAGTCCAGATACAAGATGCCTAGGATATACTTAAATGCTAAGGGTAAGAGAGCTTATATGCTAATACTAAGAGAGTTTATATAAATACTAGAGGTAAGAGGGAGTTTAAATAAAGTTTGGCTACAAAGGCATAACTGCCCATCCTGTATAAATAAGGGACAAGCCAAAAAATAGCTACAAACAATGTAAAGCTCAGATACAAGAAGTCCTAGGGTTATGCTTAAATGCTAAAAGTAAGAGGGAGTGTAAAGCTCAGGTACAAGATGCCTAGAGTATGCTTATCATTGTAAAGCCCAAGTACAAGATGCCTAGGGTATGCTTAAATGCTAATGGTAAGAGGGAGTTTAAATAAAGTTTGGCTATAAAGACATAACTATCCATTCTATATATAAATGGGGATAGGACAAATAGCTACAACATATATAAAAATCTAGGGCTAAACCTCAAAACAGGTACAAGATACCTACGGTATGCTTATATTTTAAATTAAAAAGGAGTTTATATAAAGTTTACTTAAAACATATGTTTTCTATTGCTCAAGGAAACCAGCTTGTCTCTCTAATGGGAGGCTTCTCGAAGGAAATAGGTAGCAACTTGGCCTAATACAACAGGCACGCAAGAGCCCAAAAAGGTATTTTAATTTATGCAACCTTGTTTTGATTTCAATATGATCATGATTGTATGTTCAATAATATGGTACCTTATATTGTTGATCCCTTTACATGGGAACAACTCTGAAACAGACTGAGATATAAAAACGTGTCTCCAGTCCAAACTTCAACAATACTTGGCCAATAAATCCTTGGCTATAATATCTTCAACATGTATTATGCTAACCTTTTAATTGATATAGACTAAATTGGCTTACAGTTTAGTTTCATACTGCACATCTCATACATTTATAATTTTAGAACTCTATAATACTTGTGAGAAATTATGTTTGCAGAACAAAAGAACTGGATACCAGAGATGCTAGATCAAATCTGAAGGATTCATTCTTCAGCATGCTGAGACATTGACACATCTCTTCCAGCATCTTGCATGTTCCAGCATTCTACTTGTTCCCTCCTCAACTGCTTCAATTGCTGTTTTCTCATCAAAGCCTGCTCCCCAAAGAACTTTGAAGAAAGCTACTAATTTTAACTGCTGCAGCAATTTAGACTATTCCAAAGAGGACTTTTATTAAGCCTGAAATTTCTCAACACTCAAATGTTATTGGACCACAAATGTTATTGCTTGATTAATTAATCATTTTTATTTGGGCCCACTGCAGGATTTCTACATGTCCAAAAGGGGGCTGGGTATATTTTTGGTTGTTTGCTATGGCTATGAAAATTTACTGTCATTGGGAGATGTTTATTATTAATGGTCTTATTCAAAGTAAAACAAGAAATATACAGGGATATTTTATAGAAATAGAAAAAAGGGTAGATTATTGAATCTACTCAATTTAAGGTTTTGTTTGTTATTCCCAAATAAGGGTAATTTTAACTCTGGTATAGGATTTTGCATATTGATGCAAAAATAAGTACTTTTAATACATTGGTATAAGCTTTAGCATATTGATACAAAGTCAAGGTTACTTCCAATACTTTTAAACTACTATTAAAAGGTGATTAGGATATTAGGTATGCAAGTTAATTGTTAGTTATTCAACTCATAGTCATGTCAGACACTAGTCTAATTTATCACAGGAGTATACATCATAGGTTTAACAGATAGATATGATTTTGTATACAAAAGATAGGTAGTCTTCAAAAACTTCAGAGACCTACAGAATATGTCATTTAAAATGTTCTTATTATTTTAAAGATTCTTTGAAAATGAGACAAGTCATTTCCTG
Source organism: Psammomys obesus (assembly GCF_907164565.1). Taxonomy (NCBI): domain Eukaryota; kingdom Metazoa; phylum Chordata; class Mammalia; order Rodentia; family Muridae; genus Psammomys; species Psammomys obesus. The sequence continues at coordinate 177 of NW_026595064.1, read as the reverse complement.
GCAGCAAGAGGAGATCTAGGAGAGCAGAGCTGGAGGAGAGATCTTGGAAGACATGGAGCATGAACCAAACCTAAGATTTCACAAAAAGCAAGTATAATGTGAGAAATCTAAATGTTATGAAACTGAGGGTTTGGGGGTTTAGGAGGGAGTAAATATTGCCTAGCATTGTGTTCTAGG
>NW_026595063.1:0-8892 GCF_907164565.1 Psammomys obesus | reverse complement strand
TGACACAGAAGCAAGAACCATTCAATGAAAAAAAAAAAAAAAAGACAACATCTTCAACAAAAGGTACTGATCTAACTGGATATCTGTCTACATGTAGATAAATGCAAATGTATCTATATTTATCACCCCGGAGAATCTAAAGTCCAAGTGGATCAAAGACCTCAACATAAAACCAGACACACTAAACCTGTTAGAAAAAAATTGGGGAAGACCCTTGACCTCATTGGCACAGGAGTCAATTTCCTTAACTGCACACGAACAGCAGAGGCTCTAAGATCAACAATCAACAAATGGGATCTCAGGAAACTGAAAATCTTCTCTAAAGCAAAGGACATCATCAATAGAACAAAACAACAGCCTACAAACTGGGAAAGTATCTTTACCTACCCTTTATCTGTCAGAGGGCTAATATCCAGAATATATAAAGAACTCAAGAAATTAAAAAAGCAACAAATCAAGTAATTTAATTAAAAATAGGGTTCAGAGCTAAACAGAGAATTCTCAATAAAGGAATTTCGAATGGCAGAGAAACGGTTAAAGAAATGTTTAATGTCCTTAGTCATCAGGTAAATGCAAATCAAAACAACCCTGATATTTCACCTTACCCCCAGCAGAATGGCTAAAATAAAAAACTCAATTGTCTATATTTGCTAGAGAGGTTGTGAAGAAAGGGGAACCCTCCTCCATCGCTGGTGGTAATGTAAACTTGTACATCTATTTTGGAAATCAATCTGGTGCTTTCTCAGACAATTAGAAATAGCGCTTCATCAAGATCCACCTATGTCACTCCTGGACATATATCCAAAATATGCTCAAGTACACAACAAGGACACTTGCTCAGGCATGTTCATAGCAGTTTTATTGGTAATAACCAGAACCTGGAAATAACCCAGATGCCCCTCAACTGAGTAATGGACACAGAAATTGTGGTATATTTACACAATGGAATACTATTCAGCAATTAAAAACAAAGAAATGATGAAATTTGCAGGGTTATTGGTGGGATCTAAGAAAGATCATCCTGAGTGAGGTATCGCAGAAACAGAAAGATACACATGGTATATACTCACTTATCAGTGAATATTAGAAGTATAACATAGGATAAACATACTAAAATCTGTACACCGGAAGAAGTTAGGAGGAGCATACACTAAACAAACTAAACATACTAAAATCTATTCACTGGAAGCAAGAAGGAGGAACTAGGTTAAGATGATCAATCCTCACTCAGAAAGGCAAATGGGACAGACATAGGAAGATGGAGAAAACAGGAACAGGACAGGAACCTAGCACAGAGGGCCTTTACTCAGCAGTGTTTCAAAGCAGATGCTGAGGCTCATAGCCAAACTTTGGGGCGAGTGCAGGGAACCTCATGAAAGAAGGGTGAGATATGTTCAAAGGAGCTTTATTTGTAATCCAGACTCTGGAAGCAACCTAGAGGTGCCTCAATGGAAGAGTGGATACAGAAATTGTGGTACATCTAGACAACTGAATACTACTCAGCTATTAAAAACAAGGAAATCATGAACTTTACAGACAAATGAATGAAACTAGAAAAGACCATCCTGAGAGAAGTAACCCAGAAACAGAAAGACAGGCACGGTATACATTCACTTATAAGCAGATATTAGGAGTATAATTTAGGTTAGCCCTTTTCAGACCTAAAGAAGCTAAACACTAAGGAGGACCCTAAGGAGGATGCTTAAATCTCATTCAGAATGGCAAGAAGGATAGACTCCAGAAGCAGTGGAAGAGAGGAAACAGGATTGGAGACTACAATAGAGGATCTTCTGAAAGGCTCCACCCAACAGAGGATCAAAGTAAATGCTGAGACTCACAGCCAAACTTTGCACAGAGACAGGGAGTCTGATGGAAAAAGAAGAACTGAAGGACACAGAGGGGACAGGAGTATCAAAAGGAGATCAACAAATCTAAAAGCCCTGAGCTCAGGGGTTCCTGCAGAGATTGATGCACCAACCAAGGACTATTTATGGAGTGTGCCTACACCCTCTTTATGGATGTATTGATTGGCAGCTCAGTATCCATGTGGGTTCCTGAGTAAGGTGAGCAGCAGCTGCCCCTCTCATGAAGTTGATTGCCTGCTGTTTGAAATCTTGATGCTGAGGATGAGGCCTTGCCAGCCTATAGAAGTAGAGGTTCCAGGAAGTTCTGATGACACTTAATAAGCTATGGGCAGATGGCAGAGGAAGAGAACTCCCCTTTCAGTAGACTATGGGAAGGGGGTAGGAGAGAGGATGGATGAAGGATGAGACTGGGAGAAGTTGAAGGAGGGGGCTTCAATCAAGATATATAATGAATTAATTGTAAAAAAAATAAATAAAACCTAAGACAAAAAAAGAGAAAAAAAGATGTTCTGATCTGTGGGTCTAGCAATATTCAATATTATGCCAATTTAACAGAAAAAAAAATATTTAATTCTTCCCCTAGGGCCTCTGACCTATCCAGCTACATGTTCTTAGCTCCCATTAATGGTGCCAGGTATGGGTTCCCTTTATGGAGTAGGCCTTATATACAGACAGAAATTGGTTGGATTATGAGCACAACATTCACGCTCCTACTGCACAAGTGATCATATTATGTGACGTCAATCCTTGGTGTCCTTTGCAGGACTCACAATTGGGTGAGAAGTGTGGTTACTTCTTTCCTTCAGTAGCTTGCATAACACTTTCAGCATCATGGGAGGTTAACTCATAGTGATGAAGCTTCCAGGTAAATACTAACTTGATTTCTTAATGTTCTGGGACACAGGCATCTGGTATCTTCAGTAACTGGGTTTTACTATTAAGCTTGAGAGTATATCCAAGGGCATTGCCAATAGTAATATGTAACTTCATTAACCAACAATCCAAAAAGAGACAGCCCACATCTAGTCCTTGTATTTGTATTAGTTAGAATAAGGTATCATGTTGGGACTTTTTGCTCCTGTTACAAGGTAACTCAATTAAACCTATTTTATATAGGTAAATACATATATTTTATTAAGCTGCTCACTGAGGTAAAGAATTTAGTAAGAAGGCATTTCATATATTAATGTATATTTTTAAAGTGACAATAAAAGTAACAAACAAAAAAGAGGATCAAATCAACCAAGAATACAAAAGCAAGAACTTTTCTTAATACACGAAAGCTACAATAATCCAAGGAACATGATACTGGCATTAATATAGAACAAAATAACACAATAGTGACATAAAAATGAAACATATATATGAAGACAGCTTGTAGTTTGCGTGGCCTAGTATAAATGAAGGAATATTTTCAATAATTTTTGGAATAACTAAGTATCAAAAATATAACTAAGTATCTATTAATAAAAAATAGAACTGATTATTTCTCTTCCACAATACACAAAAAATCAACTTAATGCAGTTCAAAGCCTTAACTGTAAGAGGTGAAATCGTAAAACTGAAAACTATGTGGTAAAGTTCCATGACACTATTTCAGCTAGTGAAAACTAGCAACGTTGTTATATTCTGAAATAACATGTAATGCCTATAATAACATTAAAACAGTGTATAAATAAATATTTCTCACATACCAAGGAAGATTCAGTTCTTAAAATGTTGATTAAAATTCAGATAACAGTGTTTAAATTATTCATTTTGATTAAGTTATCATCTCAGTTTTTCTTTTTTCTGTTTTATTATAGTTTATTCACTTTGTATCCCAGCTGTAGCCCCCTCCCTCAGTCCCTCCCGATCCTACCCTTTCTCCCTCATCTCCTCCCATGCCCTTCTCCAAGTCCACTGTTAGGAGAGGTTCTCCTCCCATTCCATCTGACCCTAGCTTATCAGGTTTCATCAGGACTGGCTGCATTATCCTCCTCTGTGGCCTGTAAAGGCTGCTCCCCCCTTAAGGGGAGTTGATCAAAGAGCACTGAGTTCATGTAAGAGACAGACCCTGTTCCCCTTACTAGGGTACCTACTTAGATGCTTAGCTGCCATGGTTTACATCTGAGCAGGGGCTCTAGGTTATATCCATGTATGGTCCTTGGTTGGAGTATCAGTCTCAGAAAAGTCCCCTTTGTCCAGATTTTTTGGTTCTGCTGCTCTCTTTGTGGAGCTCCTGTCCTCTCCAGGTCTTAATAACTCCCCCTTCTTTCATAAGATTTCCTGCTCTCTGCCCAAAGTTTGGTTATGAGTCTCAGCATTTGCTTTGATACACTGCTGGGTACAGTCTTTCAGAGGCCCTCTGTGGAAGCCTCCTGTCCTGTTTCCTATTTTCTCCTTCTTCCAATGTCCATCCCTTTTGTCTTTCTGAGTGAACTTGATCATCTTACCCAGGGTCCTCCTTCTTGCTTAGCTTCTTTAAGTGTACAGATTTGAGTTTATCATAGTAGATATAGAAATACAGAAATAAATTCTCCGTATGAAAGAATCTTCAGTAGACTTCACTTTTCAAAAGGGGTAATGCATTCTTTCATTTCTTGCATTTAAATTTGCAAGCTCCATTAAATATAACGAAAATTTAAAATTTCAGTCTATAATTAAGAGTTTAATTTAACAGACATTCTAATGCAAAATCTTAAGATAGTCCCATTTGGCTTATCTTCTTGAGGTCTGTGCATTGCAGTATGTCTATTCTGTACTGTATGTCTAAAATCTGTTAATACATGAATATATACCATGTGTGTATTTCTGAGTCTATGCTACCTCACTCAGGATGATCTTTTCTAGTTCCATCCATTTGCCTGCAAATTTCATGGTTTCCTTGCTTTTAATGCCTAAGTAGTACTCAAATGTTTAAATGTGCCACAATTTCTGTATCCATTCTTAGGTTGAGGCACATCTGGGTTGTTTTCAGTTTCTGGCTATTATGAGTAAAGCTGCTGTGAAAATGGTTGAACAAATGTCCTTGTTATATAGTTGAACATCTTTCAGATGTATGCCCAGGAGTGGTATAGCTGGTCTTGAGGTATGGCTATTCCCAGTTTACTGAGAAAGCACCAGTTTGATTTCCTAATTGATATTTGTATATTCTGGATATTAACCCTTTGTTGGATGAAGATCTTTTCCCAATCTGTATACTTCCTTTTCATTCTATTGACACTATTCTTTGCTTTACAGAAGCTTTTCAGTTTCAAGAGGTGTTAAAGGATATTTGATCCAATTTTGAACCCCTAAATTGTAAAATTTAAACCTTTTTATTGTTTCATTTTGTTGAGACTTAACACACACCTTTAATCCAAGAACTTTTTGTTTAATGTAAACAGGTGATTATTGTGAGGTTCACCCAGCCCTAGCACATACCTTTAATCTAAGCTCTCTCTACACTAGATCCAATAAAATTAACACTAGTCACAAGGTGGAACAAAAAAAAACCAGCTGACAGGGATTAAAGATTAAATATAGGATTAAGGAGAGATTAAAGAGTACAGGGGACTTTGAGTGGAGGGGTAGTATTCAAAGTATTTTTTTTATTTATGACAATGTATTCACTTTTTGTTCCAGCTGTAAACTCCTCCCTCATCTCCTCACTATCCCACCAACCCTCCCTCTTTTTCTCCCATGCCCCACCCCCAGTCCACTGATAGGGGAGGAACTCTTCCCCTTCTATCTGAATCTAGTCTATCAAATCTCATCAGGCCTGGCAGCATTACCTTCCTTTGTGGCCTGGTAGGGCTGCCCTCCCCATCAAGGGTTGTTGATCAAAGAACTAGACACTGAGTCCATGTCAGAGACAGCCCCTACTCCCCTTGCTAGGGATGCCACAGTGCCTCAGTTCCCTGGCTTTTTGGGATTTGAACTAGCAAGCTTTCCACCTTGGGTTTTTGGCTTTTCCTCCTGAGCTGTCAGTTGTACTACTGAGCCTTTTGGACTTTTTCCATCTAGACATCAGCTGAAAATAAAGGTCTCTGCCTCAGTGAGCAAGCATGTTTTCACCCCAGTATCTGGCTCCCGAGTCTTACTGGTAAAATAGAACAGTTGGGATTTTCATCATTGTTTATAAGAACAAAGAGATCCCATTTGTTTATTGTAGACCTTAGAGTCTGAGTTGTTGGTCTGTTTAAGATGTTGTTTCCTGTGCCAATGAGTTCAAGGCTCTAACCCACTGTCTTGTGGATATATTAGTTAGGGGAGTGGGGGATATCTCTGACATGGACTGTGTTGCCTGTTTTTTGATCATTTCCCTTTGATGGGACTTCCCTAACAGGCCACAGGGGAGGAAGATGAACTCAGTCCTCATGTGAATAGATGTGATGGGGTGTCTGGGTAGGGAGGGCTCCTCTATTCTGAGGACTAGGGGAGAAAGTATAGGAGAGGGAGGATGGAACTTGGAAGAGGGGAAGGAGAGGCCTATTAGAGAGATGTAAACTGAGTTAATTAATAAAGAGATAAAGGCTTCAAACAGTAGAATAGTAACATATAAATTTTCAAAGAGGGCAGGAAGACTAATAGGAGTTTTGTTCTTTTTGAACAAAAGGACTTTGTTTTCCAGAGGAATGCAACACTATAATTTTATAAACATATATTATTTATATATACAACTTTATGCATATATGCCTAGATATTTATGTCAACTACACATATATACACACTTAAAGTTATCTCACATATACTTTCATAATTACATGTACACATGGGTATGCACGCACATACATACCTTCTTGAATTAAAAAAAAATTCTGCATGGAGGTAAACTAGAACCCCTGCACAGTTGTAGCCCATGGCAGCTCAATATACAATTGCCTATTAAGGAAAACAGAGGTTGTCCCTGACATGAACTCAGTGGCTGGCTCTTTGATCACCTCCCCCTGAGGGGAAGTGCAGCCTTATCTGATCACAGAGGAAGACAATGCAGCCAGTTTTGATGAGACCTGATGGGCTAGGGTCAGATGGAAGGGGAGGAGGATCTTCTCTATCAGTGGACTGGGTGAGGGGCATTAGCAGAGAAAAGGGAAGGAGGGTGGGGTTTCGAGGAGATGAAGGAGGGGGGCTACAACTGGGATATGAAGTGAATAAATTGTAATAAATAAACTTCATTTAAAAATGTTAAAAAGAACAAAAAAATTCTAATAATCTTGTGTTAGTTGGAGTGATTATAATTTTTCCCTTCTGTTTCATGTTTATGTTTCTGTTTCATGTTTCTGTTTCATGTTTCATGTTACACTATGGCCTAAATGCTATGGGGCATATTCTGAGAATATTAAAACATTCCACAGTTTATAAGTTCCATTATTATATGACCCTCATTGCTCTGATATATGGGCCTACTTTAGTCATATGTATATGTATGTATATACATGTGTATGTGTGTGTGCGCATGTGTGTCTTTTATATACATATATTTGAAGTGCCAAATTATGAGAAGTTTTAGAGGTTAGGGAATTTTATTATTGCTGTGCCTGGCAAAAAAAAAATCAAAAGAATAAAATTAAAGCTAGATGGCTAAGAAAAATAATTCAAGTGAAAAGCAAAAGGAAGAAAGTAAAAAATCTAGACAATTTGAAAAACAAGATGAGAAAATGAGATGATAAGGAAGTATGGGTGGGATGGAGAGATGACTCAGAGATTAAGTCTGTTCTTTCAGAGGTTGGAGTTCAATTTTCAGCAACCACATGGTGGCTCACAACCATATATAATGGAATCTGGTGCTCTCCTGGCATGCAGATGTACAAACAGGCAGAACATTATACATAATACATAAATAAATTTTTTTCAAGGTACCCTGACTCCAGGGATGTCCAGGGGACCACAGGGCTCCCTAGTAATTTTTATTAAAAATAAGTTTGATGCATACAGATATGTAGTCAATTGTCATCTCAACTACAAAACATGGAATTTCTGTACTTTTCTCCAAGTTTGTGATAATCTCCATTTTGTCCTAATTTTTTTCTTTTTTTTTAAATTTTTTTAAATTTTATTTTTTTTTTCTTATCAGTTACATTTTATTAACTCTGTATCCCAGCCGTATCCCGCTCCCTCATTCCCTCCCAATCCCACCCTCCCTCCCTCATTTCCACCATGCCCCTTTCCAAGTCCACTAATAGGAGGGACCTCCTTCCCATTCATCTGATCCTGTTTTATCAGGTATCTTCAGGACTGGCTGCAAAGCCCTCCTCTGTGGCCTATCAGGACTTCTCCTCCCTTGGGAGGTGGGGAGGCCAAAGAGCCAGTCATTGAGTTCCTGTTAGAAATAGTCCTTGTTCCCCTCACTATGGGAAATTTTAAAAAGTTAAAAAAAAAGAGAGGTATTCTTCAGAAAATGGATTATATATATATATATATATATATATATATATATATATATATATATATGTGTGTGTGTGTGTGTGTGTGTGTGTGTGTGTGTGTGTGTTATTAATTGAAGAAACACAGTTTGTATTGCATTTAATTTCATGACATTACTGGTACTGGTGGTACAATTTTTAAGCATTTCAAATATTAAATAATATGTCATTGGGAGTTTTGCTAAGGTACAACATCATTTATTTCCAGCAACTCCAAACATAATTACATAATGAACTTTGAAGAAATCTAATTAATTTTCAGTTCATTCGGAAAATATAAACTGTAGTTGTACAGCACTCACTTTTTAAAGAAAACTTATCTAACATAGTTTTCCCTTGTACTCTTATAGCATATTCACATCTTAGAAATCATGCATAAAAGTTCATTAGCATGCTTGAGGACCACTTTTTGCAACAGTATTGCCAACAAAAAGTTCAGAATCATAGGGAAAACCAAATAGACTGCACATAGAATATTATTTTATTCTGAGTCCTGAAACAAGATGACAGAATATTATTTGGCTTGATCTTCATTGGGAAGGAAATGGTCAAGTCATGCTATTTAAAATTAAAAAAAAATTAAGATTTGTTTTATTACATTAAATTATAAGGGGTGTGTGTGTGTGTGTGTGTGTGTGTGT
>NW_026595062.1:0-5197 GCF_907164565.1 Psammomys obesus | reverse complement strand
TGCCTGGAGTGGGTTACCTCTTTTGGAGTTGTTGACCAGTGAGGTCCCATAGGTCCCCAAACTATGCCAATGCTGTAAGTTACCCTCCAGAACTTAGCAGTAAGGTCCTTCTGCTGATGACATCATCCACTTGAGAACTGACCTGGAAGCTTTATACCCACTGGCTACCTGTCATAGTGCTGGAAGCTGCTATGCATGCTACATGCTACCAGAGGGTAAAGGTAATCACCATTCCTACCCATCTCTGAATCCTAGGAGATACAGTAATTACTGTGCGCACAAGACACACCCACTGGTGCAACAGTGGCACAAACACCACGAGAATAACCAACCACTTTCTAGGTGCATTTGAGCCCCTCTACAAGACAAGACCCTTACCTGGACACCATTATCAGGCCAAGAACCTATGGTTACACAGTTCATAGACCCTAGCAGAGAGCTTACTACTAATACTCATATAATTGGCCAAAGGGACAGAGTATTAAGCTGACTCCCAGTGATTTACTGCAATACTCCTAGAGGTGTGCATCTCTCAGGCCTCATCAGAGCAGCTCCTTTCTGCAGGAGATGGCACTTAACATGGGCCCACAGCTTTTCAAGGTTCAGAGAATACAAGATTGTTGAGGGCTTATCGCCAAATGGGACATCTTTATCAACACCCCTTCTACCCAGGGCTCAAGGCTCACTGCAGAAGAGGGTGAAGAAAGATTCTAAGAGCCAGAGGTTCTTAGAAAAGGACAGTTGCACATATTAACTCACAGCAGTTGTGACATCATGCACAAGACCAGTGAAAATCCCAGACTAAATCCTAGCTAAGTTCCTGGAAGGCAGAGACAACTGGAAAACATCTGAGTACCTGAAAACAAAGGATGGACATTTCTAGATGTGTTAAAAAGCACAGACCAGGAAGTTGAATGGTTAATTCACAAATAAAACAATGTTATTAAAACAATGACAGAAATATAGACACTGTCTACCTGATCATTTATAACAAGCCATTTTCTTGGATTTCTAAAAATTTCAAATTCCCTCTAAAGAATTTCCCACTGTCTGGCTGTACCAGGTTCTTAAGGGAGAAGTGTCAGGACTAGGCAAGTTCACTTCAGTGGAAAGGAAATGCCTCTTAGCCTTTGAGAAGTCACTGTAATTGTGACATGAAACCAGACAAAAGAATGACAAGAAAAGACATGTAGAGACCAAACATCCAAGACAAATGTGGGGAAATCCCTAACAACAGTGAGCTGGCAAACTAGCTCTACTCAGATTTAAAAGGAAACTCACAAGCTAATACCCCATGACCTGTTACTTCAGTGTATAAAATAATCAACTGCAGACTTACTTTGCTCTTGTATACAGACCAGGAGTCCAACTGTGACAAATATGTGTTCACTTATATAGAGATGTGAGCTGTTAAGTCTGTGAGAAGTAGGCTACAATCCACCTAACCACAGAGGTTAGGTATAGAATGCAGGACTGGGATGGAGGGATGGATCTCCCTAGGAAGGAGAAATAGAATAGACAGTTATGATGCATGAGTGGGGTAAGGACTGAAACAGGAGGATTAATTGGGGAGTGCGAGGGAAGCAAGGGTGATGAGGGGGAATAAGAAGAAGAAGGATGGCTAAGACTAAAGGCCTTTTACAGGGTTGTATGGGAACCTAGTACAGCAGAAGCTATTAAAAATACAAAGATAATGAATTGCTAAGTAACAGGGGAGGCAGAAATCCTAACAGGACATCTTTTGTTACCAAGTGAAGCCTCCAGTTCTAAGAACAGGTTACATCTAATCGAGAGTTTGGCCAAAGGAGCCTATGGGAACCCCCAAACAACCCAGGCTATTGGTTGCTCTCCACAAACTACTGGTAAGACCCTGTTGCTGAAGGCAATACTGCGCCACTCATTGAACATGGAGAAATTGAACTAGTGCCTACTTTGAGCCTTTACCCTACTGACTAGTAGTGCTCAAAGCACTGGAAGGTACTCTGCTCTCTACCAAAGAGAAGGGTAAACACCAGCCCACGTACAAACGCTTAGGTCTACAGTGGGGCCTGTCTACAAGATGTGCTAGTGTAATAGTGGCACAAAGCTTGTGGGGGTAAGCAACCAGTATCTTATTGGATTTAATAAGATGGAACCCATTCCTGACACTGCTTAGGTAGTCAAGAACCTGACATTAGACAGGCCAAGAATCTAGGGAAAAGTAGATACTTCAGTTCTGCTAAAGAGTGTAGCAATAAAATGACTTTTAACAACATTCTGCTAAACTCACAGATCAGTGCTTGCTCACCTGTCAATTGAGAAGTTTCCTCCTTTAGTAGATGGGAACACATACAGAGATCCACAGCTGGATAATCTGCAGAGTGTGAAAGCTTGGAATACTCAAGCCTACACAGCTCAACTATGTTCATAGCAGCTTTATTTATAATAGCCAGAATCTGGAAACAACCTAGATGTCCCTCAATGGAGGAATGGATACAGAAAGTGTAGTACATTTACACAATGGAATACTAAGCCTGCTTGTTTTCTAATAAAAGAGAGAAAGAAAGGATTTGGATGGGAGGGGAATGAGGAGGATTTGGAAAGAAAAATCCTAATAAAATATATGAAAAAAATTGATTTTCAATAAAAGAAAAATAGGAAAAGATAGCTAATTTGGAGAGTAGGGAAGGAGGAAGAAACAGAGCTAAAGTGAAGATTTAGCTCTGGTATGGGATTTAAAAAAAAAATAAAAGGAAAAAGAAAGACAATGAAAACCCAGAACACATTATTTCTCCCAAGTGTTATTACTTTAGTTAATAATGTTTATTGAGTAGAAAATGTGTACTGTCTAGAACAAATCCCTAACTACCAGCCTTGAGCTTCCTTCTCGTGCCCGGAACCCCTTTTTTGTCCCTGAAACTGCATCTCCCCGTACACTGTGGAGACACAGATTTTCGAAATTCTTGAGTGTGATAAGCAGGTTTTTCTGACACTTACCAGAAAGGTCTAGATGATGACTTGGTACCTTTAACCAAATGCACCTAGAGAGAGAGTAGGTGACAGACAAGGAGCCACAGCAGAGCTGGTGAAGTGAGGATGGAGGCTTTGCCTGGGTCACCCTGCAGAGAGGTCAGGAGGCAAAAATCCTTTCTCTGGTTCTGCTGTGAAGAGTGAAGAGTAGAGCAGGCAGCTCGGATTCAGACTATTTGGAAGAGGAGGTTGTACGCATACTCGTGTTTACATGTGTGTATACAATTTGTGCACGTGTGTGTGTGTGTGTGTGTGTGTGTGTGTTTTGAATATCTGTGTTCTGATTCAATGATTAAGGCCAGTTGGAAACTAGTAGATACTCAGTTACCTAATTGCTCCATCTCTCCATCTCTCCATCCCTCCCTATTCCCATCCCTCCAAATAGCAAAAGCTCATCTCAAACACAAGGAAATTTTTCAAGAGGAAAGCCATCTTTGTTTTTCATGGGCAAAGTAAATTAAAAACAATGAAAGCTTTCTCTGGACAAACAAAACAAAACAGTTTACTTAAGTGTGAGCATTCTGAAGACACAGGAAAAGCATGTGACACTGGGTTGGTGAAACACTTTCCCCCTAGAAGATTTATGAATAGGCACATTTCTAGAAGTACTCCCCAACCGACCCCCAGCACCAATCCCCCTAACTGAACAGTTCCATTCCATGAGAATTTATCTGACAGCTGTAAAAATTCATTACTCGTTAGACAAAATAACTGCTCAATGCAGTGAAAGGATGGCTAAAGTCAGTTTTAGTAATGCAACCTACTAAATAACTTGTAAACTAAAAGACTATAATAGAAAATTCAATTACTAGACATTATATACACGAATCAAATTATCATTGTTCTTCATAAATATGCATAATTACATCAAATAAAAACACTGACATTTTGTAAAATGGATAACAATTTTATATTTAAAAGTGTACAGCCAAGCCAATGAATCTAAGAAGCAAATTAACAGTTTTAAATACATTTATTTTGTAGAAATTGAGATTTAAACAAATTTCTCATTGCATATATGAAGAAAATAAGACTCAAGTAAAGTAGTTTGGTACAGATAGCACAAATATAAGCCTATGAACACAGGCTCCTGGCTCCTAGGTAACCAACTTCAAGCCTCTCTTGAGATATGTTTGGATAAAAGAAAGCCACTGAGCATCAAGTTAGATGCCATGCATAACATGAATTGCAACAGTGTGTCTCAAACACTTAGCATGCATTCCAGTTATCTAGGACTTTGATAAGGGCAGCTTCTCAACCAGCAGGTTTTGAGACAGACCCCAGTGTATGTTGTTCCCAGATGCTAGGCAGTAAGGCATGGATACAAGCAGAAAGTAAATAAGACATCTAGATTACAGTCACTAAAGTCCCTTCTTTAACTCTGTCAACTAGCGTTGAAGGATAATATACAAAAGGGCTCCAGAGAGTAGGCTTTGCAGTCAGAAAACCTGACCTGAATCTATCTTCTGCTTGAGTATCCATGGTCAGCTGCTCTAAGCCTCGGTTTCTTTATTTCTGTGCTGAAGAGACTGACATCAGCTCTGTCTCATGAGGCTACAAGGAGGTTAATTAAGAGTGTGCATATAAAGCACCAACATAGTACTTGATTCAATGTAATGCTTTCAAGCTAAATGTCAGCTAAGAATTGTCTTCATGATAATAAAAGCATTATTATTACATATTCAATCAGGAAGAAAGGCATGCCCATCCACTACCGCGATAGGTAACTGGCTTTCCATGTAAAAAGTCAAATCTCAGAGGCAAACAGAATTCATCTCCATTAAAGCACCAGCACAAAGGCCTCTGGGAAGTGGTATCATTGCCTACACTATGCATACTTTTACTTTCTGATGCCTCCCTCCAGGTGCCCACCTGTAGAATTGCCACAAACTTTTAAAGCATGCCTATACTTTAAACATCAATATATACTTTAAATATAATAATTATGATTTCAGAAGCTGCCCCCCCTCTTTCCCTACACCCAGCCACACAGTGACATCAACTAATGAATGCATTTCAATTGCAGTGCTTCTATACCATGGAATATAATTTGGCCAGAGAAAGGAAGAAAGTCCTGATACATGCAGCAACACAAATGAACCTTAAAAACTACACAGTAAGAACTATCATAACAGGCTAACAAAAATCTAAGTGCCTGGAGTGGGTTACCTCTTTTGGAGTTGTTGAC
>NW_026595061.1:0-1544 GCF_907164565.1 Psammomys obesus | reverse complement strand
ATTTTGGGGTTTGCTGGTGAAGTCATGATGTCCTGATTTATGTTGGAAGTGTTCTTTCGCCTACCCCTGGCCATTGGCTTATCTGAGACCTTCCCTGTTTGTTTTTGGATTCTGCCGATCAGACTGGTACTGTCTCTCTCTCGAGTCTGGAGAATTCTTCAGGAAGTTGAGAGAGGTCCCATGTCCTTAGCATGTGCTGAGGACTAGCTGTACCTGTGGGAGGAAAGTACGCAGGCGCAAACAGAGGCAAATGCAAGCGTGCGTGCGTGTGTGTGTATATGTGTGTGTGTGTGTGTAAGTGGGTGTGGGCGTGTGTCTCGAGGGACAGAGTGATGGCTAATGTTGAACCCTTGAGTGTGTGGGAGGGGCTCTGCAATGTATATGTCGCAGGCGCTAGTGATGATCGCAGCGCAATTTCTGGCATTAACTGCCTTAACTCCTCAATTAGACCCACCGAGCAGGAACTTCAATGTTCCAAGTGCCCCTCTGTTTCCCAAAGTGGGTATATGGGTGGGAGGGGGTTCGATGCCTGGCTTCTGTTTTAGAAGAAGCCAGGATCAGTGGAGCTGCAGATTCTCAAGGGTGCACTCACTTACAGGCAGGACACTTGGCAGAGATCGGCGTATCTGGGCTGTCTGCTCTCTGGTTTGGCCCTGCTTCTTTGATGTGCTCCGCCAGTTCCGTGCTGCTGTCACTGCCAGGTTATGAGGTCTTGCTGCAGCTGGAGATTTCAGGGTGGTCACGTCAGTGGGAATCGGGGTAACCAGCCTTTCTGTTCTCTGGTTTGGCCCTGGTTAGTCTTAAACTGGAGGGCTGATGTGCCCCGCCAGCTCAGTGCTGCTCCGCCGCCAGGTTAGAAAGTCCCGCTGTAACTGGAGACTGGGTTGCTAGTCCAGATGCTTTCTGGGAAGTCCTGGGGTCTCTTTACTGTGCTCTCCAAGCTTCGGAGGCCCAGCGCCTGGTGTGTCTAGCTTGTATGGCGTTTCTGTCTGGTTTTGGTGAGTATATAGCGTATTCTCTGTCACTGTGGTATTGGGCGGGCCGTACCGTCAGTGATCGCGATCCTGCGGAGCTAGTATGGCGTCTAGCATACTCGGGCCCTGGGAGGATGGTGCAGCTGCCGCGCGTGAATCTGGGGCTCTGAGACACAGTACTGCTGGCCTTTGCCGATAAAGGGCTTGGGGCTCCGCCTCAGTGGCTGCAGGCCCCAGGCAGTTAGGTCTGCGCTGAGAAAGGCGAGTCCTTTGTGCCGAGGAGGAGGGAGGTCTGGGGGAGGGGAGTGCCAAGAGATCAAAGGATCTTTTCTCACCTTCCCCAAACAAGTCCCTGGGTGACCCAAGACCAAGGTTTTCACCTCCGGCGATGTTCCCTGTTGTTTAGAAAGTCTCTCCGTTGTTTCCCTGGCTTCAGAAGTTCTTCCACTCATCAACTCAGAACTTTTTCTCTTCCACAGCTTGGAAACTGTGTGTGCTAGTCGCCATCTTGGCTCCGCCCCCCTCAATGTCTTTTTCAAGTTATCACCAGAGATGCTTCCTCAGCCAGCA
>NW_026595060.1:0-7824 GCF_907164565.1 Psammomys obesus | reverse complement strand
TCAATGTCTTTTTCAAGTTATCACCAGAGATGCTTCCTCAGCCAGCAGATAGGAACCGATGCAAATAGCCACAACTAGACATTACATGGAAAATATCAAAGTCCTCTGTTTGCCTGATTTGCAAACACTAGATTGACATTATGCAGTTGTCTTCATATTTAAATGTAGATAAGGAGTTTTGGAAGGCACTAACATTTGTAGTTGCAAATTATCAGCATAAACAGGTGTTGGAAAAAAAATTTAAAACCACTTTTATGAAGTTCAGACTTTGATAAATAGAAGTGTTTTATTTTCACAGTAGCCAAACAAATAAATAGACACGAAGTGCTTTTATAACCTCAAGGCAAAGTCATTCTAGCTGGTATCTAGGTCATCTGTTGTTTTCTGGCTCAGTTTTCATCCAAACAAATACTTCTTTTCGACTCATCCCCGACCATTAAAGCCTAGTACCATTCTCTGAACGCTGTTTCTTAAATTGGTTTCCATCAGTGAAATCTTGAAAATCTTACAATGGAGACTGTAGAGTGGGCTTCGGCTGAATAAAGGCAGTTCTGAAAGCGAGTGTGGGGCCTACACAGAGGAGGGTGGCGTGGGGCGCTTCACTCCCACACTGCTCTGAGGCACGGAAGCAACAGGCAGCCACTACTTACTATGCTTGCAGACACTCCATCCACATTTTCTTCCTTAATCTGCTATTATTTATTCTTCTCTACTTACTAGCTTGATTTTTAATTGATTTATTTTAGAATCTTATTGATTAAAAAAATATAAAACCATAATAACCTCTTTATGTGAATGTTTGCTATGGCATAGAGAACACAAATAAACTGTG
Organism: Psammomys obesus; assembly: GCF_907164565.1. Lineage (NCBI taxonomy): Eukaryota > Metazoa > Chordata > Mammalia > Rodentia > Muridae > Psammomys > Psammomys obesus. Next base: position 6,992 of record NW_026595060.1, on the reverse strand, counting down.
CAATCAATCACCTTTCTGAATCTTGGCTCAACTGCTGAAAGATAATCTATATGGAACACAGAGAAAGAGGGAAGTGGAGAGAAATGGCAGAGAGGGAACATATTTATGTACTTACTTCTAGCTTTGTGCTGCTCAGAACATTAATACTAATTGCAAATGGGAAGTTGATTCACAAAAATGACAACTCTGCCCCCAAATTGGGATGCTTTAAGAGGTGTATGATTTAAAGACAAAGTGAAGAATCCTCCTCTGTTAGTATCTCCACATACATTCACTTGCACAGTTTAATGAATTATCATCATATAAAAGATGGAGGTGTCCCAGTAAAGAAAAGTGACATGAAAAGACTAGAAGGAGAGTTTTATGTCTTCAACCATGAGGTCACATCTTACTACTAATTCTATTGGTAGGAGATATAAATTCCCAATTATTTTATACCAGATATAAATGTTTGGATAAGAATGAACATTTCAACACTGCTCTCACGTACCTTCTACACATGAACCTCATTGAAAGTAACCTTCTTTTAGCTTCTAGCCTCCCCTTACATGCTTTTGTTTTTGTTCTTGATTTATTTTTTATTTTTTATTTTTATTAATTACAGATTATTCACTTTGTACCCTAGCTGTAGCCCCCTTCCCATCCCTTCCAATCCCACCCTCCCTCTCCCTTCTTCTCCTATGCCCCTCCCCCAGTCCAATGATAGGGTAGGTCCTCCTCCCCTTCCATCTGACCCTAGTCTATCAGGTCTCATCAGGACTGGCCTCTTTGTCTTCCTCTGTGGACTCCCCTCAGGTGGAGGTGATCAAAGAGTTCATGTCAGAGAAGGTCACTGTTCCTACTACTGGGGAATTCTTCTTGGACTGAGCTGCCATGGACTACTTCTGTGGAGGGTTATCTCCTGAATGGTCCTTGTTTGGAGCATCGGTCTCAGAAAAGGCCCCTGTGCCCATATTTTTTGGTTTGGCCACTCTCCTTGTGGAGTTCCTGTTCCTTTCAGGTCTTTCTATCTCCCCCTTCTTTCATAAGATTCCCTGCACTCTGCAAAAAGCATGCTTTTTATCTGATCCTCCAATAGTTGGACTCTCTTGGGACCATGTCCTCACTAAATAAATAATTTGCAACTCAATACTCAACTTTATAAGAGCTCTTGGTTAAATCAACTGGAAACAACCAAACAACAACAAAAACTGACACATTATGTATAGTTTTTATTAATTCAACAAATCTTTTTTAAAGATTTTTTTTTAATTTTTGCTTTTTTTTAATTTTTCTTTTTAGTTACATTTTGTTAACTCTGTGTCCCAGCTGTATCACGCACCCTCATTCCTTCCCCAACCCCACACTCCCTCCCTGGTCTCCTCCCTGCCCCTTTCCAAGTCCACTGATAGGGGAGGACCTCCTCCCCTTTCATCTGACCCTGTTTTATCAGGTATCTTCAGGGCTGGCTGCAAAGTCCTCCTCTGTGGCCTAACAGACTGCTCCTCCCCTGGGGGGGTGGGTGTCAAACAGCCTGCCCTTGAGATCCTGTTAGAAATAGTCCGTGTTCCCCTTACTTTGGAAAACTACTTGGTTACTGAGCTACCACGGGCCACATCTGAGCAGAAGTTCTAGGTTATATCCATAGATGGTCCTTGGTTGAGTGTCAGTCTCAGAAAAGACCCTGTGCCCAGATATATTTGTCCTTGTAGAGCTCCTATCCTTTCCATATCATACTAACTTCCCTTCTTTCATATGATTCCCTGCACTCTGCCGAGGGTTTGGTTATGAGTCTTAGTGTCTGCTTTGAAACACTGCTAGGTAGAGTCTTTCAGATGCCTTTTGTGGTAGACTCCTGTCATAAGTTCAATGCACATCCCATTTGTCTTTCTAAATGAGGATTAATCACCTTCGCCTGTGTCCACTTTCCTGATTATCTTCTTTAGGTGTGTAGATTTCATTATGTTTATCATATCTTGTAGGTCTATATAAGCGAGTATATACCAAGTTTGTCTTTCTCCTTCTGGGATACTTCACTCAGAATGATCTTTTCTAGATCCCACCACTTGCCTGCAAATTTCATGATTTCCTCCTTTTTGATTGCTGAGTAGTATTCCATTGTGTAAAAATACCACAATTTCTGTATCCATTCCTCCGTTGATGGACATCTGGGTTGTTTCCAGGTTCTGGCTATTACAAATAAAGCTGCTAGGAACATGGTTGAACCAATGTCCTTGTTGTGTACTTGAGCAAATTTTGGGTATATACCTAGGAGTGGTATAGCTGGGTCTTGAGGTAGCACTACTCCTAGTTGTCTGAGAAAGCGCCAGATTGACTTCCAGAGTGGTTGAACCAGTTTACATTCCCACCAGCAATGGAGGAGGGTTCCCTTTTCTCCACAACCTCTCCAGCATGTGCTATCACTTGAGTTTTTCATCTTGGCCATTCTGATGGGTGTAAGGTGAAATCTCAGGGTCGTTTTGATTTGCATTTCCCTAATGGCTAATGAGGTTGAGCATTTCTTTAAGTGTTTCTTTGCCATTCGATGTTCCTCTTTCGAGAATTCTCTGTTTAGCTCTGTTCCCCATTTTTTAAGTGGATTACTTGGTTTGTTGCTTTTCTGCTTCTTTAGTTCTTTATATATAGTGGATATTAGCCCTCTGTCAGATAAAGGGTTGGTGAAGATTCTTTCCCAATCTGTAGGCTGTCTATTTGTTTTGATGACAGTGTCTTTTGCTTTACAGAAGCTTTTCAGTTTCATGAGTTCCTATTTATTGATTGTTGATCTTAGAGCCTGTGCTGTTGGTGTTCTGTTCAGGAAGTTGTCTCCTGTGACAATGAGTTCTAGGCTATTTCCCAATTTTTTTTCCAACTGATTTAGAGTATCTGGTTTTATATTGAGGTCCTTGATCCACTTTGACTTTAGTTTTGTGAACGGTGATAAATATGGATCTATTTTCATTTTTCTGCATGTAGACATCCAGTTGGTCCAGCACCATTTGTTGAAGATGTTGTCTTTTTTCCATTGAATGGATTTGGCTTCTTTGTCAAATATTGAGTATTCATAGGTGTGTGGGTTTATTTCTGGGTCTTCTATGCGATTCCATTGATCCTCCTTTCTGTTTCTATGCCAATACCATGCAGTTTTTATTACTGTTGCCCAGTAGTACAGCTTGAGATCGGGAATGGAGATACCTCCAGATGATCTGTTGTTGTACAGGATTGTTTTGGAGATTCTGGATGTTTTGTTTCTCCATATGAAGCTGAGAATCTTTTTTTCAAGGTCTGTAAAGAATTGAGTTGGTATTTTGATGGGAATTGCATTGAATCTGTAGATTGCTTTTGGCAGGATGGCCATTTTCACAATGTTAATCCTACCAATCCATGAGCACGGGAGATCTTTCCATCTTCTGAGATCTTCTTCAATTTTTTTCTTCAAAGACTTGAAGTTTTTCTCAAACAGGTCTTTCACTTGCTTGGTTAGAGTCACACCAAGGTACTTTATGTTATTAGTGGCTATTGTGAAGGGTGTTGTTTCCCTAATTTCTTTCTCAGCCTTTTTGTCTTTGGTATACAAGAGGGCTTCTGATTTTTTTGAGTTGATTTTGTATCCTGCCACTTTGCTGAAGGTGTTTATCAGCTGAAGAAGTTCTCTGGTTGAATCTTTGGGTTCGCTCATATATACTATCATATCATCTGCAAATAGTGATACTTTGACCTCTTCCTTTCTGATTTGTATCCCCTTGATCTCCTTTAGTTGTCTTATTGCTCTGGCTAGGACTTCAAGTACAATGTTAAAGAGATATGGAGAGAGTGGGCAGCCTTGTCTTGTCCCTGATTTCAGTGGGATTGATTTAAGTTTCTCTCCATTGAGTCTGATGTTGGCTATAGGCTTGCTGTATATTGCCTTTACTATCTTTAGGTATGTGCCTTGTATCCCTGATCTCTCCAAGACTTTAAACATAAATGGGTGTTGGACTTTGTCAAATGCTTTTTCAGCATCTAAGGAGATGATCATGTGGTTTTTCTCCTTCATTTTGTTTATGTGGTGGATTACATTGATGGATTTCCGTATGTTGAACCACCCTTGCATTCCTGGGATGAAGCCTACTTGGTCATGGTGGATGATATCTTTGATGTGTTCTTGGATTCGGTTTGCAAGTATTTTATTGAGTATTTTTGCATCAATGTTCATAAGAGAGATAGAGAGAGATAGGTCTGAAGTTCTCTTTTTTGGTTGGATCTTTGTGTGGTTTAGGTATCAAAGTGACTAAGGCTTCATAGAATGAGTTTGGTAGTGTTCCTTCTGTTTCTATTTTATGGAATAGTTTGAGGAGAATTGGTGTTAGTACTTCTTTGAAGGTCTTGTAGAATTCTGCGCTGAAGCCATCTGGTCCAGGGCTTTTTTTGGAGGGGAGACTGTTAATGACTGCTTCAATTTCCTTGGGAGATATAGGACTATTCAGTCTTTCTACCTGATCTTGACTTAATTTTGGTAGATGGAATCTGTCAAGAAAGTTATCTATTTCATTTAGATTTTCAAATTTTGTGCCATGTAGGCTTTTGTAATATGACCTAATAATCGTTTGGATTTCCTCAGTGTCTGTAGTTATGTCCCCATTTTCCTTTGTGATTTTGCTGATTTGTATGGTTTCTCTCTGCTTTTTAGTTAGTTTGGCTAAGGGTTTGTCTATCTTGTTGATTTTCTCAAAGAACCAGCTTTTTGTTTCATTGATTCTTTGGATAATTTTATTTGTTTCTAATTGATTGATTTCTGCCCTTAGTTTGATTATTTCCAGCCGTCTGCTCCTCTTGGGTGTATCTGCTTCTTTTTTTTTTCTAGGTTTTTCATTTGGGCCATTAAGTTGTTTGTATGTGATGTTACGAATTTCTTCTTGCAGGCACTTAGTGCTATAAATTTTCCTCTGAGCACTGCTTTCAATGTGTCCCATAAATTTGGGTATGTTGTGCCTTCATTTTCATTGAATTCTAGAAAGTCTTTAATTTCTTTCTTTATTTCTTCCTTGACCCAGCTGTCATTGAGTAGTAAGTTGTTCAGTTTCCATGTGCGTGTCAGCTTTTTGTTGTTTCTGTTGCTGTTGAGGTCCAGCTTTAGTCCATGGTGGTCAGATAGTATACAAGGGATTATTTCACTCCTTTTGTATCTGTTGAGGCTTGCTTTGTGACCAACTATATGGTCTATTTTGGAGAAGGTTCCATGTGGTGCTGAAAAGAAGGTGTACTCTTTTGAGTTTGGGTGAAAAGATCTGTAGACGTCTATTAGGTCTATTTGATTTAGGGATTCTGTGAGTGCTTTTATTTCCCTATTTGGTTTCTGTCTGGTTGATCTGTCCCTTGATGAGAGTGGGGTGTTGAAGTCTCCCACTATTAAGGTATTAGGATCAATGTATGATTTAAGCTTTAATATTGTTTCATTTACGAATGTAGGTGCTCTTGTATTTGGGGCATGGATATTCAAAATTGTGATGTCCTCTTGTTGGATTTTTCCTTTGATGAGAATATAGTGGCCCTCCTTATCTTTTTTGATTAACATCGGATGAAAGTCTATTTTATTAGATATTAGGATGGCTACTCCCGCTTGTTTTCTGGAACCATTTGCTTGAAAAACATTTTTCCAGCCCTTTACTCTGAGGTAGTGTTTATCTTTGTTGCATAGGTGTGTTTCTTGGATGCAACAGAATGTTGGGTCCTGTTTCCGTAACCATTCTGTTAGCCTGTGTGTTTTTATTGGTGAGTTGAGTCCATTAATATTGATAGATAATATTGACCAATGCATGTTAGTTCCTTTTGTAATGGAGTCGATGATCTTACCTTGTTTCATTGCTTGTTTTCTTTTCATTTTTGTTGGGATATTATCTGTATGCCCTGTTTTCTTGGGTGAATTCGTTTTCGTTGGATTGGAATTTTCCTTCTAGTATCTTCTGTAGGGTTGGTTTGCTGTATAGATATTGTGTAAATTTAGTTTTGTCATGGAATATTTTGTTTTCTCCATCTATGTTGATTGAAAGCTTTGCAGGGTATAGTAGTCTGGGTTGACATTTGTGATCTCTTAGAGTCTCCATGATGCTTGCCCAGGCCCTTCTGGCTTTCATAGTTTCTGATGAGAAGTCTGGTGTGATTCTGATAGGTCTACCTTCATATGTTACTTGGCCTTTTTCCCTTGCTGCTTTTAATATCTTTTCTTTGTTCTGTAGATTTAGTGTTTTGACTATGATGTGACGTGATGTGTTTCTTTTCTGGTCTAGTCTATTTGGTGTTCTGTAGGCCTCTTGTATATTTATGGACATCTCTTTCTTTAAGTTGGGAAAATTTTCTTCTATGATTTTTTTGAAAATATTTTCTGGACCTTGGAGCCTGGAGTCTTCTTTTTCATCAATTCCTATTATTCTTAGATTTTGTCTTTTCATAGCATCCTTGATTTCTTGGATATTTTGTGATTGGAATTTTTCTGATTTTACTTTTTCTTTGAGAGAAGTATCAATTTCTGCAAGTGTGTCTTCAGCTCCAGAGATTCTCTCTTCCATCTTTTGTATTCTGTTGGTGATGCTTACTTTTGTGGTTCCTGATCTTTTCTCCAAGTTCTCCAGCTCAAGAGTTTTCTCAGTTTGTGTTTTCTTTATTGATTCTAATTCTGTTTTCATGCCTTGCACCATTTCTTTCATGTGTTTGAGTTTGGATTCCTGTCTCTCTACGATGGACTCTATTTCTTTGTTCATTTCCTTTTTGTATGCCACTAATTTTTTCTCTACTTGTGCCTCTATTTGCTTGGCTATGTTTGCCTGTGTTTCTTTAAGGGTTTTGTCTATTTCTTCTTTCTTTACCTCCAATTGACTGGCCAACTCTTTGAAAGATTTGTTCATTTCCTCCTTATGAGCCTCAAATAATTGAGCAAGCATGGCTTTAAGGTCATTTTCCTGTGCTTCTGATGAATTGGAGTATCCATCAATTTTGGGGTTTGCTGGTGAAGTCATGATGTCCTGATTTATGTTGGA
>NW_026595059.1:0-1159 GCF_907164565.1 Psammomys obesus | reverse complement strand
AAAAAAACAGACAAGCACATAAAAACCCATTTCCAATGAAAGGACAGAAGAGCTCATAAACCCGTTTCCAATGAAAGAACAGAAGAACACATAAACCCGTATCCAACAAAAAGACTGAAGAGCACATAAACTGGTTTCAACAAAAAAATCAGAACTGAAGAGCACATGAACCCGTTTCCAACAAAAGGAGAGAAGAGTAAAGAAACCCGTTTTCAACGAAGAAACAGTGCTCTTGCACATGAAGCCATTTACAACGAAAAGACAGAAGACCACAAAAATACCATTTCCAACGAATAAACAGAAGAGCTCGTTAAAACTCGTATTCCAATTAAAGGACAGAAGAGCACAGAAACCCGTGTGCAATGAAAAAACAGAACAGCAAATAGAAACCGGTTTCCAACAAAAAAACAGAAGAGCACATAAAAACCCTTTTCCAATGAAAGGACAGAAGAACATATGAACCCGTTTACTACGAAAGGACAGAAGAGCACATAAACCTGTATCCAACCAAAGGACTTAAGAGCACATGAACCTGTTTCCAACTAAAGGTAGAAGATCACAAAAAAACTCGTTTCCAATGAATAAAGAGAAGAGCACATAAAAACCCGTTTCCAATGAAGAGACAGAAGTGAACAGAAACCCGTTTCCTATGAAAGGACAGAAGAACACATAAACCCGTATCCAACAAAAGGAGAGAAGAGCAAAGAAACCCGTTTCCAATGAAAAGAAGAGCACATTAAAACCCTATTCCAAAGAACGGACAGAAGAATATATGAACCCGTTTACAACGAAAGGACAGAAGAACACAATAACCAGTTTCCAATAAAAGGACAGAAGAGCACTTAAAAACCCGTTTCCAATGAAAAGACAGAAGAACATATGAACCCGTTTACAACGAAAGGACAGAAGAGCACATAAACCTGTTTCCAACTAAAGGATAGAAGAGCACAAAAAACCTCGTTTCCAATGAATAAACAGAAGAGCACAAAAACACCCGTTTCCAATGAAGAGACAGAAGAGAACAGAAACCCGTTTCCAACAACAAAAAAACAGGAGAGCACATAAAAACAGGTTTCCAACGAAAAAAACAGACAAGCACATAAAAACCCATTTCCAATGAAAGGACAGAAGAGCTCATAAACCCGTTTCCAATGAAAGA
>NW_026595058.1:0-7056 GCF_907164565.1 Psammomys obesus | reverse complement strand
AAGAAAGAAAGAAAGAAAGAAAGAAAGAAAGAAAGAAAGAAAGAAAGAAAGAAAGAAAGAAAGCCTAAAATAAATATTTAAAATTGGATATTTTTTTTTACTGATTTGGAAAAAAGAACACAAGGTAATTTTGTTACTTAATTTTCTGAAGCCCAATTCATTTTGTTTGATTTCAAAACAAATGTGACATCAAATGATACTTAAGCTGTCACCAGCTTGTAAGCATTCTTGTGAACTTATTTCACATAAGCCCATGACTCACATGCAGAAATGCTTGTACGGCGCTTTCCCCATCTTTACACTAGTAAGTTAACATATCTCACTCCAGAGGAGTCAGAAAACCTCTCTGTGGTTACAAAAAGAACTTTCCACACACTATGCTGAGGACGTTAGAAAATTAATGGGGTTTTCCCTTCGCATCCAAAATAGATGTTGAATAATGCGGATGGATCTACTAAGTCAAAATACAGTCTGATTCTAACTCTGATTGCATGGTGAGACCAAGATTTTCATGTGCAGTTGGACATGTTAGATGCTTGCAAACAAATTTTCACAAGAAAGTTCACATAGGACAATGAGCATGATATGAAAATTCAGACATCTGTCATGCTAGGAAAGCCATAATGCAGTCTTTAAAATACAACTTCTGAAGTTCAAAACACAACACAGACTCAGACTGAATTTAAGGGACTGCCCCACACACCAGCCAAAAGAAGCATTCATGTTCTATTCAGTGCCTCTTTAAAACTCATAATGCATAACCATTTTGACATTGTCAATATAAACTAAAAGAGGAGACATTAATTTTCTTGTTTTTACTTAGTTTTCTGGATGTTTCTGTAAGTCAACAAACTATAGTGGAATGACTTTCTTTCTTAAGGAGCAAAGATCTACAAAGTCCCAATGAAAAAGTTGTGAGTGATGATAACACTTGAAACCACAAAAGAAAAATCTTGGGATCCATCAGGTAACTGGGCGCTGTTCCTAGAGACTGAGGTCACCATGTGAAAACAGCTTCAGAGGGGCTAATTGAATACAATCGACCTCCAGAAAACTAGCTCATAATTTTCTAACAGGACCGACCGCAGCATGTCTATTAAGCTAGACTCCTGATAAGCACATGGTCCCTGTGACTGCGCACTCAACCTGCCTGAACACTGTATTGTGATGCTAAATCAACCTGGACATGGCAACATTTCAGAAGGCAATGTCAGGGACTAATTTCATGGCACTTTAGCTTGGCCCAACCTAACAAAATGAAAGATTTTGTGACGTCTGAACAGCTCTTCTTGGAGGATGACCATTGCGAACATTGCTTCACCAATCACCAAAGATCACACAGTTATCAAGCAGCATAAGATCTGAGACACTGAGCCATTTTTAACACTATTTGATGCAAATTCTGCTAAATTAGATATTAAGATGATATGTGGTATATTCCCAATATTTACTTAGCACCACCTTTTGAAATAGACCCACACTAGACTTACAGGAGGTCATTACAGAGTTAAATTAAATTAAATTTTAATTTAATCTTAAAATTAAAATTTTAAGATTCCTTAATGTCTGTTTTAAGTCTAAACTCCTTTCACTGTGGCAAAAATGTGTCACCTTGGAATTATAACTTTGGAATCTTTTGCAGGTATGTACAATTTCTTCTCATTTCTTTTCTAGATAGATTTCACATGTATATCTTGGCTAAATTTTGAACATATCATGTATGATATATATATATATATATTTGACTCTTCATAAAAGTGTTCAAGTCCTTTATACACAGTGATTTTTTTTTCTGTGAAACGCCCACCCCTAATTCAAGTATATTCTCTCTAAATTCCAAATGGTTACCATTTATGTGCTCAATGGCATCACTAGTCAAGAATTTCAGTAAAACTCATCTGAAGGCCATTATAAAAACGGAGTTTCCAATAATCCAAGTCATTTCTTAACTGTGTTAAGGACAGAATATCCTTAATATCATTTAATATCCTTAATAGCATTTTGTGTTAATAATTAGCCTTTATCTGCTTGAATAATAAAACTTCTTATGCTGCTTCTGATCTGCTATCTATGCAAGAGAGTTCAGTTTCATTTAGTTTGGTAAATTTCCCCCACCAATGTGATTTTTTTTTTTAGATTATATGCAGAGAGGTCTCCGAATTAGGTAGTATTTCCTTTGTAATGTTCTTTTGCATTTTCTAGTACTTGTAAATACACCTCCAGTTATGTTATCATTGATAAATTTTAAGTTCTATTTAGGCATAATGTCCTTAAAGAAAAATAGTTTTAAATCATCTCTAAATTTCTCTCCATCATATGCTACACTTCAGTAGACAGCAGTCTTATTCCATAACATCTTTTATTTCAGAACCTGATTTACTTTGCCATAAGTCAAAGAAGTCAAAGGTCTATTTTTTATCATCACAGGGAGCGTGCCCCTTATTACAGAGGAAAAAAAAATCATGTTCAAAATTAAGCAAGGAAAAAAACTCTAGTTTTCCAATTAGGGGCAAAGTAAGCATGAGTGTAAATACTCTGTGTTCCCACCAAAGTGTTCCACGAGAGTGGAGAAAGACAGACAGAATGCCAGACGGTGGAAGTAGGCAGGGAGTGGAGGAAGCATCAAGGCAAGAAGAGATCAGAAGGTGCAGGACTGAATAGGGACCAGCTAGCTATTGGATCTTATGGTCTCCTGTGGCAGCTCTTCTGGCTGTTCGTAGATATGAGTTAACTCTAATCTACATGCTGTAACAGTCTGGCTTTGGATATCTGCAGTGAAATTTTTTAGTTCAGTTATTAATAATAATTTGTCAGAACCAAATCATAATGATATCAAACTGTTCACCATTCCACTTCCTTTTGTTTTCTAATGAAATATTTTTGTTTCCATCATGGGTTTCCTTTTGATTGCCTAACGCCAGACAGGCTAACCAGCAATTTCCTTAGTAATTATGATTAGCATATAATTAAGAATAAGTATCATGCTCCTGCAATAAATAAGCAATCATGAGATAAAAATGGGAGCAGAGAAGGTGTTGTCAGTCCATCAAACCCTCAACTGATTATAAATTCTGCTGTAACCAGCACTGCAGATTAAAGAGCAAGTATGGTCTTTGGGTCTTGGTGTGTTGTCTCTGTTTCCTAGGGACTCCTAGAACTAAAATTGCCCTTTTCTACCAGAATGCCTAAACACGATCAGAGAATTAGCAGTGTCATTATCTTCTATTTCTTTCCTCTTTAGAATGTCATCATTGTTTATGGATTCTTGCAGCTACACAAAACCCCTAAATTTTAAATATAAAGGTTAAATCCCTAAATTACAGTCTCAATTTAACAATGTTGTAATTATAGCTGAGATCATATTCTATCTTCTATTACTCAAAACCAGCACAAGGCCTTGGGTCTTTTTCAGTTTCAATTATATCAAATTTTTAAGATGAAAATGTTAAATCAGGATTAAAAAGAGAACAGTTTACTGTCTATAATATTTCTCATGAGTTGGTTAACTTGACAATTTGTTTATATGAAGCACTAGAGACTTTTAAATTGTATGGGAGGGGGAACCCATTACATGTGGTAGGGGTGGTCAGTTGAAATTAGTTTCAGGTATCAATTATTTTTATTGAAAATAGAGTTTTAATATATATATTCTGATAATGATTTCTCCTCCCCCAACTCCTCCTATGTCTTCCCCACTTAAACACTCACCCAAATACACACCCTTTCTTTCTTAGGACACAAACAAGCACCTAAAAATAATAAGATAAAATAAAAACAAAACAGAACAGGATAAAAGAAAAAAAGAGAATGTGAGCCAAAGAAAAAGGTCACGAACATATATAGATGCAGAGACACCCACATTTGCACACACAGAAATCCAAGAAAAATACAAAATGTTTAAGCAAAGAACTTGTAAGGTTAAAAAAATAAGATGATGATGATGATGAAAAGAAAAGAAAAAGCCCTGGCAAAGCATTATGAGACAAAGAACCTCTAATAATACCACTGAGTTTGTTTTGTATTGGCCATTTACTGCTGAGCATGGGGCCTGGCTGAACAGTAAAGAGTGGTTCGCATACCCAGTGAGAAACTGTTAGAAAAACTTATTTTTCATTTGCAAGCAGTTATTAATCAAAGATAGCTTCTGGGTTGAGGATGTGGGCTTGTGTCCATTTTCCCTCTTAGCACTGGGACCCCATGAAGGGATGGTTCAACATACATAAATTGACAAATGTAATCCACCATATAAACAGAATGAAAGGCAAAACCTACATGATCATCTCATTAGATGGAGAAAAAGATTTTAACAAAAGTGAACACCTTTTTACCATCAAACTCCTAGAGAGATTAGGGATACAAGAGACATACCTTAACATAATAAAGGCAACTTTCAGCAAGCCCACAGCCAACATCAACTAAAATGGAGTAAAATACAAAGCATTTCCACTAAAATGAGGAACAAGACAAGGTTGCCCACTCTCTCCATACCTATTCAATATAGTGTTAGCTAGGGCAATAAGGCAACAGAAGGAGATTAGTAGAATACAAATAGGGGAAAAGTAAAAGTATTTTGATTTGCAGATGATATGATTGTAATCATAAATGACCCTAAAAATTTCACCAAGAAACTCCTAAACCTGATAGACATTTTCAGCAAAATATCAGGCTACAAAATTAATACACAAAAATTAATAGCCCTCCTATATACAAATGACAAACAGTGAAAGAAATCAGGAGAACACACTTCACAATAGCCTCAAAAAATAAAGTGGTAAAGGCAACCAAGAAAGTGAAAAATGTAAATAGAAAACTTTAAGACATTGAATAAAGAAATTGAAGACGATATCAGAAGATGAAAAAATCTACATTCATAAATTGGAAGGATTAATACAGTAAAAATAGTACTTCTACCAAAATCTATAGATTTAATGCAATCCCTAATTCACAGAGCTTCAAAGGACAATTTCTAAGTTCATATGAAAATATCTATTCTTAAAAGTAACTCAGAATAACCAAGCATGGTGGCAAACACCTTTAATTCCAGTGTTCAGGAAGCAGAGGCAGGTAATCTCTGAGTTTGAGGCCAGCCTGGTCTACAGAGTAAGTTCCAGGACAGTCAGGGATTCAGAGAGAAACTCTTTCTCAAACAAAACAAAACAAAAACCTAGAAAAAAAAAAAAAAAAAAAACCTCATAAGGATTCAACCTGATCTTTGGAAGAACAATAAAGGCATCACCTGGGAAGCAATTTCATGTTACAAAATAAAAGACATTCAAACACTACATTTCTTAACAGTAAAGTTACAAATAATTAGAATAAGTGGGAAATATTTTTATTTATCCACCATGTCATTCTGATCTTAACTCTACTTTAGTATGCCCTGGACCATGATCCTGAAGGACTCTGAGAATACATAAATTTCTGTCCTGGGCCTGGCAGGTTTTCTTGTGCTTGTGATTGTTCTGTTTGATGTGTAGGTGATGCTGAAGTCAGTCATCAGAAAACATTTGTAGAGAATCCAATGTGTGTTGGGAAGTGATAAAGTTAGATATGGCCCTTGCTTTCATGGGAGATGAAGTCCCACAAAAAAATAAAAAAGAAGATACTAACCCAATAAGTATAAGTATGATAAATGTTATATGGAAGTTAAGCACATTGTCTGTGGAGTTATTGAAGACATTTGTAAGAAACAGATATAGAAAAAACAGACAGAAAGAAGTGAAGTGGAGAGTGGAGAGAAAGAGCGTTTCTGCCAGAATTGCTGGAGCACAGGCCCTGAGATAGGAACTGACAGAAAAACATGAGTGAAGTGGGAGTTTCTGGTTTCTTTGGAAAATCATGTGTCACGTGAATATGTTTTTTGATTTGATTCCAAGTGTGGGATGTGGGAATGTTTTTCCCATTTGGGAAAACAGCCCCCTTGGAAAATAGCTCCTTCCCCCCTCCAGGGGTCAAGTGATGTTGATCAGCTGAAAGCTACCTCATGCAAGAGGTGTGGTTTTTGTGAGCTGTGGACTTTGAGAAGGGTTAAGTAGAAGCCCGCAGACAGTGAGACAATGCTTTCTGTGTTGCTTCTGCTCACATCCTTCGCTGGTGTCTGCAGAGAGAAACCCTCCAGAGAACTGCTCCTGCTGCTTCCGCAGAGTTTTGCCACTTCAGCAGACCCGTGCCATTTGGGCAGAGTCTAGCCACTTCTACTGAATTGTTCTACTTCTGTTTTGTGTTGCTGCTGGTGCTTTGCTAGACTGCTGGTATCCTGACGACCGAGTTTGCTAACTCCCAAAGAACCCATCAACCCTTATCAGCAGGAAGTAAGTTAAGTCTATAGCCCCTTTCCCTACTAATCTCTTACCTTAGATCAGGTATGGAGTTTAAGAACCTTTAAATAAAGCTGGTGTTTAAGAACCTTTAAATAAAGTTGGTGTTTGAAAAATCTAAGCCTACAGTAAAGTATAGTGAAGTGGAAATTCTGTTTTCTTTGAAGACTCAGTTTGGTCATGTGATATTTTGCTGCAAGCTGGGCACATGGTATTTTGCTGTAGGTTGGATTGTGAGAAAGCATGTGGTATTTTGCTATGAGCTCTCTCCTTCGAGGCGCGTGACTTTGGGCAGCTGAGAATTTTCATGCGTGGACTCTGAGGAGAGGAGATATATAGAGGCCCATGCACCGTGAGACATCACTTTTTGAATCAACATCGCTGCACTGATCTTCAGGCTATGACACTTGACTTCACAGAGAAAACTGTTCCAGAGAATTTCTCAGAGCAATCCAACTGAATCTTGTGGCTTTCCCTGACTTGTTGTGTTGCTGCCAGGGGTTGGCCTTTGGTCTGGACTGCTGGTATCCTGATGACTAAGTTTGGAAATCCCCTAAAGACCATCCATCGTGATCAGCAGAAGGTAGTTAAAAGAGGTCTACAGCCTTTTCCCTACTAATCTCCTATCTAAGGTCATGGCATTGAAAGGGAGGGAAAGGGGTTTAAAACCCTAAATAAAGTACATTTGGTGAAAAAATCTAAGCCTACATATAGAAAATAAGGGAGTACGGTTCATAAC
>NW_026595057.1:7500-12414 GCF_907164565.1 Psammomys obesus | reverse complement strand
ACAACCTACTGAGTCCATTTTTAGTGTGTGTGTGTGTGTGTGTGTGTTTTCAAGGATGGCCACTCTGTACTAGAGAGCCAATCGGGATGTTTATCTCCAGGACAGGAATAATCCTTCTCTAGGCAGTCATCAGTTGCCTGTATTTTTTGTTTGTTTGTTTTGTTTTGATTTGTTTTGGGTTTTTGTTTTTGATTTTGTTTTATTTGCTTAGGTTTTTTGTTGTTGTTGTTTTAATTTGATTTGTTTTATTTTGATTTTGTTTTTGTTTTTGTTTTTGTTTTTTGAGACAGGGTCACTCTACATAGCCCTGGCTGTCCTTGAACTCACTCTGTAAACCAGGCTGGCCTTGAACTCATAGAGATCCACCTGCCTCTGCCTCCCAAGTGATAGAATTAAAGGCGCGCAACACCACACCTAGGTAATATTTACTTGGTTTGGGTTTGGGGTTTTTTCGTTTGTTTTTGGGGGGTTGTTGTTCCTTGTTTTTTTGTTTGTTTGGGTGTGTGGGGGGGAGTCTGGTAGTGGGATCTTGTGAAATTTCCCCTCTGCACATTACATGTCCATTAATACAAGGTCTTGCTCTGTTATCCAGTATGGCCTTGTTCTTGTTATCCATTTGCCTCACACTCCTGAGTAGCTGAAATTTCAGGCTTGTGCCACCACGGCCAGCCTTATTCCTATGGTCATTTTTTAAGAACTAATAAAAAAATAAACAAAACAAAAACACAGCAGCACAGAAGTCACTGAACACAAGAGTAGTGTGACAGTTCTTCCAAAGTAAAATTTGGGTATGAAGTGGGGGTGTCTGGGACATCACTCTGCACTCAGTTTGAGAGGGAAGGATCTAATTTTAAGTTACACTTAAATCTGTAACAAGACTGAAAATACATGAAAAATAGAACTTTTATTCAAAAGCTATCTGATGCTCTTTTAATTTATTTTTAGGTTATTTTGTTTTACATGTATACATGTTTTCCCTACATGTATGTGCACCACATGCATGCTTAGTACCACAGAGGCCAGAAGAAGGTATCATACGGTTGTAAGCCACTATACGGGTTCTGGAAATGAAGCTCAGTTCCTCTGCAAGAGCAACAAGTGCTCTTAACTCCTGAGAAAGAAAAAAAAAAGACTTGTTTCTATTTATTTATTCAACAATAAACACAAGGAGGATGAACCAGCAGGGACTTCCAAAATTGTTGTTATCAGTTAACTGCAGGCAGAGGAGAAATAGAGAAAATAGAAGAAACTACTGAGGAAGAGGAATTTATCTCCTTTAGAATACCTTTCAAATAGTCCTGAAGATTGAAGCTATAGTAATGTTTGCTATATTAAATATGAAAATAAATAGAATTAATAATTATAAGTGGTGTTTTGGCTTCTTTTCTTGTTGCTAAGACATTAAGGGAGAATGTTTATGTGGTTTAAAATTCCAGATTCCAATACATCCTGGTGAGGATGTCACAGTGTCAGGAACTAGACAGAACAGCTCACATTATGCCCACAGTTGAAAGCAGAAAGAAATGAGTCAATGTTTGCATAATATTGCTCAAGTTCTTCTCTCCTCCCTCAACAGCTCAGTGTCCTAGGGAATGGTCCCACCAACTGGGAGCAGGTCTTCCCACCTCAGCTGAGAATCTTCCCATCCTAATCAAGATAACCCCTAGAAAACATTCTCTGACGCTAATCTTAATCTAAGCAATCCCACAAGGTGTGCCAAGAGGCTTACCTTCAAGGCATCAAGTTGAAAATTACTATGCTAACCATCACAAATGGGAAAGAAAACATTTTTCAATGATTTGGTCTTTGGCCAGCAACAATGCTTAGTACATAAATACAAGTTCAGCCTACTTGGAAATTTTAGAGTGGTTTTCTCTGTGCTTTGCAGTCTGTTTATCTTTTTCACCATGAAAATACAGATAAGAAACAGCTTGGCCTCCAAAATGTCATTAGAATGAAGATTTTTTTTTTTAAGCTAAGTTTTTCTATGCACAGTAAAATAACATGCAACTCAGAACTGGGTCTTCTAAAAATCTGCTTTTCTAAAAGAGGGCATGGTATTTCTCACCGTAGAATGGGCCTGCATCGGTTTCATTTTTGTGCTGTCATAAAATATCACGAGCAAGGTAACTTATATGAGAGAGAGTTTCTTGGGGTTTATGGTTCCTGAGAGATAAAAGTCATCAAAGTAGAGCAGCATAAAAACAAGTGGCAGGCCTCACGGCGGGGGCAGGAAGCTGGGATCTCCAGCCCAAGCACCAGGCAGAGGAATTGGTGGAGCTACCAAATTTCAGAGCCCACCTCAGGGCGGAGCTTTTGTCCAGCAAGACCTCCCCACCTCCCCAAACAGCACCACCTGCTGAGCACTTTCTGCTACATTCTCGTTCGAAAGACCACAGCGCCTAAACCTTTGTTTTCAAAGTCAAAGTTCTTTCACTTTCAAAGGCACAACTCCTCTTTCCTATGCTTTCTAGAGTGGTACGGAGTCCTTCATGACAGCCCTTACAGTGCATACTCAGCTTGCCCACAAGAAATGGGAGGGAGTCACGAGGTCCATCTGTCCCATAACAAGGACACCGAGGACAGTTAAGCTCCTCAAAGGACAGAAGGTATCTAGATTTTTGCCTACCCAGATCATCATTCACTCTAGTCACTCTGTTGCCTGTCTATAAGGTAGTAATCTTTTTAAATTTCCCTTGTTTTATGGGATTTTATTCAAATTAATTTGAAAGAAGCCAGTTTCCAGATCCAGAACTAGATGGTGAATTTTTTCATTAGAAATCATATTATTTCAAATGACACATGCATATGCTTGAACAAAATCACCCTCGGGGTACCCTGAAATTGAACACTGAATAGGAAGCTCACCCTGAGACAAGCTGGTCCCTGGCAAGGGACTCCATCACTGGCCAGGCTTACCCCTCACAAAGCATGACCGGATTATGCCAAAGTTCAACTGACTGCAGCAAAATATGAAAACAGTCATCTCTTACCGTGTCAAAGGGGGAGTCTAGTGGCTGGAGCCATGGTTCAGTTGGTTTAGAGCACTTGTTGTTCTTCCAGAGGACCCAGGTTCAATTCCCAGCACCCACAGAGTAGCTCACAACCATCGGTAACTCCAGTCAGTTCTAGGGGATTTGACAGCCGCTTCTGGCCTCTAGGGGCAGCAGGCACACACAAGTGCTACAAAGACATATGTGCAAGCAAAACTCATATGGACAAAATACTTTTTTTTTAAAAAAAAAAAAAAAAAAAGGAAGAATAAAAACATTAGTAATTTAAATACAAAAAAGGGAATTTACATATGTAAAGGAGCTTGGTTGACATAAAGGTCTCAACGCCATTTTAGTCCCAAAATGTACAGTTTGTGAGCTATCGTAAATCAAAAAAGGAACTCAACTCCTTTTTAAAGCCATGAACTAAGGTAAGAATTTACATAAAACAAAAATGCAAGTAATTTTTTGCCAGGTATGAGCCCTAACGATACATGTCTGTCTCCCCAGTTCCACGTATTTCAAAGGATAAAGTGATGAGTGAAACATATCAGAAAGCAACATAACAAAGTGAGTTTGGGATCCTGCCCTGAGAGAAGGCCTTTTACACACCCAGGGCTCGGGGCTTTTCATCAGCAATCAAAGCTTCCTCAGTGCACTTCTCCCAGTGGAAATGAAATGGCCAAGTTACCTCAAGAAGACCAACACAGCAGTGAGCATCACTGCCTCAGCGCTTCGCTCACTGAAGTTTGCCTTGGCAGTGGGTCCATCCGTGCACGTCTTGTCAGAACTCTGTACCTATTTGGAGAAAGGAGAAAAACAGTAGACATTTTCATTGTTATAAATGAGTAGCTGTATTTTCTGCTCTCTTTGCCTTTAGCCGTCCTGAAGTTGAAAATGTCAACATGAATGAGATCATATTAAATCAGAAGATCAATCTGAAATTTAAAGTGTGTGTGTGTGGGGGGGGGGAATGACTAACATAAAAAAATAAATATTTGGAATCAAACGTGGATTACCCTTATCAATAAGGCTGTAATCACAACTTAAAGACTAACCTGGTTACTCATTAATATGCTGTAAACACCATACACACACCCACACAAGACACAGGGGAAACCCAGGACACCCAGCTTAGTATTTGTAAATGTACTACTTCATTAAATGTTTTTTGACCATTTACTTAACAATAAAACTGGCTAATGGGGGGCTGGAGAGATGGCTCAGTGGTTAAGAGCACTGTCTGCTCTTCCAAAGGACCTGGGTTCAATTCCCAGCACCCACATGGAAGCTCACAACTGTCTATATCACCAATTCCAAGGGATCTGACACCTTCACACTAATGCACATAAAATAAAATAAATTATTAAAAAAAACATTTAAAAAAACTGGCTAATGACTGTTATAAAGTCATACCCAGAGAATGAGTTAAACAATTGATCAAATGTATTAAGGAAAAATAATGCCATAAACATATTAATAGTACAATATGCTGACTGCATGAATTTTATTAATACAATTGAATTGATGATTTCACAAAAAACACTGGAAATATGATTAAAAGCTTACACTGATTCTCCTTCATTAGTTTTTACTATGTAATAGTAGCAATTTCTGAACATTTTAGTACTTTGAAGAACCTTTGCACTCAGTCTAATATTTCATCCTATTCATAAAACAAGTTGTACCATTCTTTATTTAACCCCTATGCTAATAAATACATTTCTAAAGTCAATAGTGTGACTTTATAGTTGGTGGTATGGGCTGTTAATACATCAAGTGGGGAGCTATTATGCCTGGAAATAAGCTGTTGGATAAGCAAGAATTCCAGTGAGCAGCAGAACAGGATACACTCTGTGACATATGACGCATGATATGGGAAACTCAAGGTCACAGAATCTTGAAGTTTAGGAAACCAGAC
>NW_026595057.1:0-2500 GCF_907164565.1 Psammomys obesus | reverse complement strand
CTTGTTTTTGTAGCTTGGCTATAAGATGAATTTTAAATTCAAATATCATGTTTAGGAGAATCCAAATGACTCTTTCTGTGTATAGTCTACTAATGTTGATTTTGTATCCTTAACCAAGTTTATGTTCAAATTGAAGAAGTGCATTTTTGTGTATGTATTCCCAAGGAAGCATTTGTTTTAAATGTACTTATACTGGGTTCAGTTTATTTCTTCTTAAATTTGACCCAAAACTCTGGCTGATGGTACTTAAACAAGTAAAATTTTCCCCAACACTCTACTGATTATTTTAACATTTACTTAATGGTTTAAAAATGCCTGCTTTGTAACTGAAGTTTATTTAATGTATAATTAAAACTAAATTCCCCTTCAAAACGTTCTAGAGTTGTTCAATTATATGTTAAAACTGAAACAAATATAAAAACTTCAATAAATATATTTTCTTTCAAGAAATGACACACTGTGACTTTTTTGTTATTGTTGGGTTTGATGTTGTCGCCTCTAAGGAGGTCAGCAATATGGAAACATAAAGGCCAATTTAATTTGGGCATCTGCGGCTGCCAAGTATTTTAATTCAGACAGCTGTGACTGAAGAGTTAATATTTTACTTGTCAAAATCCAAAAGAAGGCCAGTGAATCACTCTAATTCTCATTAAGAGGCTTTCCCCCAGTAGCACCCTAATTCAAAATAATGAAAGTAGAGACTGAGTGCGATTCTAATAGCAGTTGAGACCTATCTTTTAATATTTCTGCAGTGATGGATTAGGGATCGGGGAAATTCATCTCAGATCATAGAGCCTAATTTAATAAGGGATCATTCCAAGAGTATTGCATTTTATAATAATGTCATTTAATGTGTCGTCTTCCATTTTTACTGTCCCATATGTATGCTTACACGATGGTGCCACAGGGATAAACTTTTAAAGAAGCAGCATCATTTTTAGTTTTCATTTTCCTTAAGTAGGGGCCATCAATGAAAACATCCATTAGTGCCTTTATTATCCCAAAATAAGAGAGTGAGAGAAACGTCTCATTTGCAGGACAACTTAATAGTGCTGTAAGTAAATCAACACTTCACAGGATCTCAAGCCTGGAAGAGGGTGAAAATGTTGGGGATGGTTTGAATAAATCAAACTCCATCAGCTAACACATTAACAATAAGACAAAACCTGAGTAACCTCGTAGTTTTGAAATGCACAAAAATAGCATTCCAGAAGCTAATCTAGCTTTCTCCTATTGCTCCTCATTTCCAGCTGATTTACAATTCAAGCGAAGCTTTAATAACTGCTTAGTAAAGACTAATTATTCATGGTGCCTAACTTTAGGGAACTAATATGAAGGGCTATTTTTCCATAAATTGCATTCACTTATTCAATGAGGAAAACAAATTGTCAGGAACAACATTATATGAAATACCTAACTTTATTATTTTATATTAACATCTAACTGTATTTAATCAACTTTGCTATTTTTATCTTGGCATTACGGCGCATGTGAACCCGTCGGCGATTACCAGGGCACTAGTTAAATGAGTTCAGGTCAGAGCATCATAACCACATAAATGTCAATACATTATTATTGGCTATAACTCTACAGCGGCGGCGGGAAGGCTGCTTAATCACAATTATGCTCTACCGAAGCCTTCAGGACAGCTGGCGTTACGGCAGGCCGGCTTCCCTTCACGCACAGCTCAGGCTTGGGCCTTTACCTCTCAATACTGTCTTTAATCATTTTCCTTCTCCATTCTGACGGCATTTGCTTTCACACATAAACTCTAAATTACACCCTAGGAACCTTTCTTTGTTATATTCGGTCTTCTGGTTTTCAAAACGTAGAAATAATCTGAATGGAGCGGTAATAAACTGAGTGGTCCTGCCCAGGGTTTTTGCTTCTGTGAATCTTTTTCTACATACTTTGCAGTTCAGTTACCCTTAAAGTGTTGCAAAGGTTTCAACACTCTGCCTGAACTTTAAAATAAATCTTGTTTCTTCCGTGCCTTGGTTATTATTTTTATTCCTGCCTTTTCTAAAATGCACCTTCTTTCTATTTTTTCTCCCATTTATCCTCAAGACTTTCATCTCTGCTTTCCTTTCTTCCTGTAATACATCATCTATTATATCCTAAAATAATTCCTTCAGACTTGCTTTTTTTATTTCTTTTTTTCTCACCGCATTATTCTTTACCTGCCATTATTTCTGTTCATTCTGTTTATATTCTGTTATCCATGTTATATTATCTTTGTAAAAACTCATGAGTTTTCCTGCCAATAAATATAACATAACATATATACATAGGGGGCACCTAAAATCTTTTTAAAGACAAAGTCAATTTTCCAAGAAAAAAATATATAGTGACGTTTAAAGCCATGTCACTATGACAAACATGGGGCACTGAGTGCTGGCATCTAGAATAATTACAAATGATTGTTTGAATCATACAAGGTATTCTAGAGATAGAAGAAAGAAAGAAAGAAAGAAAGAAAGAAAGAAAGAAAGAAAGAAAG
>NW_026595056.1:0-1211 GCF_907164565.1 Psammomys obesus | reverse complement strand
GGCGGGGCAAGATGGCGGCGCCGGGAGGACTCTCATTCTGAGGAGCAGCACAGCAGGATTGGCACAGTGACCAGCAATCAGAACTCGCGGCCATAAAACACAAGTGGTTGTGTTTCTCAGGTGAGAGGATACCCCACGGTGGGGGATTCGATCAGCTTTAACTCACCCGGCAAAACCGCGGAAGAGATCCCCGTTCCGCCAGGCGCTTGGTCGCCAGCCCAGAGCTACCCGCCAGCGCAATCTGGTCACGGTCCCAGACTGAACTGTGGGCCCACAACACCATAGACTGGATCTCCCAGTCGAGAGATAACCCCACGGAGCAGGAAACAATTGGGACCGACCCCAGGTTACCCAGACATCCCCTGGAAAAGACTCGGGTTCCGCGGGTGCCCCAGGAGCCAGCCCGGACCCAGAGCCGGGAGGGACAAAGGCGCCTGCACAGAGCCCTGCCTGCGCGCGTGATTCGCCGCCTCAGATAGAACTGTGGGCACCAGGGCAACAGGGCACCAGACTGCGTGTCTCTGGCAGGAGGAAACCCCCAGCGGAGGGGGTCAGCAGCTCTAACGCTTAGGACACCCAGCACCAAAACACTTCCTGGACTCACGCAGACTCTAGTGCAGGCAGAAGCGCTGTGCTCTGCCGCCATTGTTGCGTTCCCCTGGGGCACTGGGACACACAGCTGCATCCTTGGACCTGCAGGAGTCGAAGAGCCATTACAGCAGCCCTCAGATACTGTGCCAGGGATCGGCCAGTTGTCCCTGGCTGGACTGCCAAAACTGTAGGAATCCCTGATCCTTCAGGGGGGCTGCACCCACAGCGTCTGGACCAGAGCAGTGCCTGTAGCCGCCATCCCAGACAGAGACACACAGCTTCTGGTCCAGAGTGAGGCACCCAGCCTCCAGACCAGAACAGTGCCCCCAGGTGCCAAATCAACCTAGGTGCACATTCTCCAGGTCCAGAGCAGAGCAATCAGCCTTTGGCCCAGAGACTTGCTGAGTGCACCTCCCACTTTCTCAGACAGAACTGTGCGCCCCAGGATAACAGACTGAGTTTCCCTGTTGGGAGAAAACCCCATAGCTAGGGAATCAGCAGTTTCTTCAAGAGGACTGTACATGGAAATTTAGTGAGCAGCAGCACACTAAATTTATAACAAGAAACCCAGCGGTGGGGCAGCTGTCTTGAGAAATTTTATGGGTAAGAGGAGATCCCCC